>NC_056729.1:90753463-90960963 GCF_019279795.1 Protopterus annectens | reverse complement strand
GTTGTTTTCATTTTGTTTTTACATTTTATCCATTTAACTGATTTACACACAACTGTTAACATTAACATCCAAACAACATGGCTTGAAGTTGGAGTCGGAGCTCACACCCACATTGAAAGTGTTTGCCCCAAAGCAGAATAGTGCAAAAATGAAGACAAAGGCCTACTATTACAGCAGTATATCCATTATAGGGAAAGCAGGCATTGTAGAAAACATTTTCATTGTCAAATACCCGTCCTCATCATCTCTAACTATACTTACTTGGCTTCTTTAAGCCGCAAGGATGTGATTACAATCAGTAAACAGTGATCGTTTGTTTTTTAAGAGTGTCAGGCATGGATTTAGGAAGGCATCGCTGAGCCCGGAAATAACTGTGTTTACAATGTATACATCTGTTGCTATTGTACAAGGGTATTACATAATTACTCCAAGTTGAAGTCTAATCTTAACAACTTGTGTCTTGTAAGCCCTTCACGGCAAACATATACATAGCAATTTTACTGGGCCAGATTCACGATGGCTTGCACGGAGTCTAAGAGTAGAGTAAGATTCCATGCAGCCATCATGTCCGACGAGCGATCCAGGAACAGCCTGTAGGGGCGTGTAAGAGAGCTCCTAAAACGGCTCTTACACGGACAGGGCTGGGACATGCAAATCACCTCAATTGCAGGTGAAAGGCATACAAATGAGGTAGATTTGCGATTCAGGAAACCCGAACCTGTCTGAGTAAGAGTAGTGTTATTTGCAGAAATGTACTCAGTTGACAACTGAGTACCAGTCTGCAAATAGCAAAACGGAGCTGTGACAGCTCCAAATAAAGGTTGCATCCAGTGCAGGAAGCATGCCAATGGCCAAATATATGGCCATTGGAAATGTTCCCTGATGCAAAATTAAAATAAAAAAAAATTTTTTACGCCGATTTCCAATGTTTAAGAATACCGCAGCGCCGCGCAAATGGGCTGTGCTCTAAAAAACAGAATACTAAAAATTATAACCCACAAATGTGGATTTTATAGAAATTGCTAATGTACAATGCAAGGGAATGGCAGACTGAAGACAACATGGCCACTGAGTAGAGATTGCTAAGGGGGGAAGCTCAGTCTAAGACATGTAACCAAGCATTAGTAGGCAATCCTATGTAAATGAGTGTTAGGATAGTGAATTGCTAGTTTACATAGCAAATGAGCACAGTCAGTGGAGTGTAGGAGTAGGATATGGTGAGTAACAGAGTAGAAGATAGGTGACATCATGAGGGGGGTATGTTTGAAAGAAGTGAAGCTCATTGGAGCAGAGTGGCATGTGTCTGCTGTCAGTTAGACATCATGGAAAGAGGTGTGTCAACAGGTAGGCTAGGGAAAGCCAAGAAATGGAAGGTGTATACCGTGGATAGCACCAAAGTTTCTTGCTGAGCGTGAATGCACGCGTGTGCACACGTGTAAACACGAGTAAGACAGAGTGCATGCGTGTAAGCGTGAGCGGGCGCGTTTAAACTGGAGTAAGCATGTATAAGGCTGTGTAAAGAGTTGTAAGTGCATTTGCGCTGGTGTGCGCACGTTTTAACCCAAATAAGCAACTTTTAGTCTGTGTAAGCATGTGTGCACGCGTGTTAGTTGCTGTGCTCATGTTTGCGCTTGTGTGTGTGGCGCTCCACCCTGAGGAAACAGAAAGGAAAAAGGAAGCACAACAAATAGTAGGAAGCTACCAGGGAGTACTAGCAGAGCTAGCAGGTGAAAACAATCAGAATCAGGCAATTACACAGGCAGTACACTAGCCCAGCCCAGCCTAGCACTTAAAACTCTGCAAACAACAGTCCATTATGTTTCTCACAAGAGAAACTGCAGTAAGCTAATAGAAGTGAAAACTGAAAAAGCTTTACTGAGATAAAAAAATGTTAGGGGCTGTCATTGCTGTTATAAGGCGACATATGCAACATGCTGAGGGTGATGACAATGGAAATGCTGCTGGACAACCCACAGTGAGGAGACGGAGAAGAGTGTACAGGCCCAGGGTCACCTACCAGTGGCTACATGAGCTGGAGATAGTGGAGTGCTATAGAGTGGACAGAGACCTCCTGCAGCAAATTGTTGAGCTGTGCAGGCCACGCCTCACACACAGAACCAACAGAGGGGAACCCATCCCAGTGGAAACCAAGGTATGTGTTGGCCTAAGAATATTAGCAACAGGTACCTTCCAGAGACCAACTGGTGATATGATGGGGATATCACAGGCATCAGCATCCAGAGTACTACACCAGTTCCTGGATGCCATGTCAGCACATGTCGGTGATCATGTATATTTCCCCAATTCCCGTGAGGTATTGGCCAGCAATATGCGTCTCTTCCAGCAAATAGCAGAATACCCTGAGGTAGTGGGTGCAATAGACTGCATGCACATACTCATCAAAGCACCAGCCGGCGAGCGGGGTAGGGTCTACTTCAACCACAAGGGCTTCCCCTCCATCAACTGCCAGGTCGTGTGTGATGCCCAGGGCATAATACTGAATGTGTGTGCAGGCTGCCCTGGAAGCTACCATGATTCCCATATCTGGTATCTGATGCAGCTGTACCAGACATTTGCCAATGGGGACATCCCACAGGGTCATCTAGTGGGGGATGCTGGCTATGCACTGGAGCCGTGGCTGATGACACCCATCAGAAATGCACACACACCTGAACAGGAACGCCATAATGAGGCACACGCACACACACATAATGTAATAGAGCGTGTGTTTGGGCTGCTCAAGTCATTGTTCCGGTGCCTGGACACATCTAGTGGAGCCTTGCAGTACTCACCAACTACATGTACCCAAATTGCCATGGTATGTGCTATGCTACATAATATGATCCTGCGAAAACAGCTGCAGCAGGACCAGCATAGGCCTGGGCCAAACAGCCCCCCAACATTTCCAAGGCCATCACAAGCAGACCGTGACTCGGAAGATGAACACCCTGACCCTGCCCCAGTAGGCAGAAGGAGGCGTGCCCAGTATGCTTTGGCCCTTGGCAAAGAGGCAACGCATAGCACATACACTGGCTCAGTAGGAACTCTGGAAATGATACCCCTCTCCGACTCGCACATAAAGTAAAAGGGATGCCTAAGTTGACACTACCGGCTTCCAAACATGTGCAGGCAGTGTAGTATGTGCGTCCAACATAGGCAGCCCTGCAGCACCACCTAAGGCATGAATGCCATGTGTTAAGCAATTTAAAGCAGTGCTAAACAGCAATTGCCACCATGTAGTATATGCAAACAAAATCGCACACATCAACTAGCACAACTTTGGTCAATGTTCCGTAATATTGGGCAACGTCCAGCAATGTTGGTGAATATTGAGCAATGTCGGACAAGCCTGGTCTAAGTAGGGCATAGCTGAACAAAAGCCAACATGCTCATATTTGCTTAACAGGCCCTTAAGCAGTCTGGTCTGCTCAGTATGAAAATATAAAGCAGTGATGGGCCTCGAACCCAGGATACTGTGCACTATAGCCAAAATACTGAACCACTAAACCATGACAGTATTACAGTGGTCCACCTGTATGACGGAATATTGATAAGTCTATGCAAAGTATTCCATGGAAACACTGCAGGCACAGCATAATCCTTGTTGAGTTATGACACAAAGGTGAGTCTTGCAGTGAAAGCAGAACCTGACTTCCAACACACACAGTATAAATGTTAATATTGGTCATGTTCGCACACATCAGCAAATGTAGTGGACCTCAGATAGCAACATACTGAAGGTTCACACTGGGCATGCTCACACACTTGAATAAATGAGAGAAATGTCAGGAAACAAAACATGTAATGTCAGAACTGGGCATGCTCACACACTTAGGCTATGTCTGAGTACAGCAGTGGGCCATGCATATCTGGCAGTTGCATGTGTTAACCCAGGAACCTGTCACTATACAGTAATCCGCCCTGTGCACACAGTTATATGACAACAGACACATCTATAATATAGTGGAACCCTGACATAATCAAATATGGTCTGCAGATATTGAAGTTCTTCATGGAAACTGGTAAAGCAAAGATGATAAAGACCTGCAAACAGTATCAGCAATAAACATTGTGCATCATGAACACAAGCATAGGTTCAGAGGTCGATACTAGGCTATCTGCCCTAGGGCATGTACAAACCTAGCCAGAGTGTGTTTGGCATTCGCAACCCTGTCACATTACTACACTGTGTGTGTGAATAGTAGGTCACACATGATAGCCCATGTACATTTATTCTAGTGTGCCTCTGTCTAGCAAGGACACAGAGGATATCCCAGGGGTAAATATACAATCATCCATACAGTCATCAAGATGTCTTCAGTAGGTGGTCAGTGGGTGGCTCTGCCTATGTGAAACTGGGATTACATTCTGTAGTGAGTGGAGTCTCTGGGATAAGAATCTGTCCCTCCACAATGTCCTATTAACATCTGTGCTGAGGTATACGACCCTGCAGTGTGTAGCTCCAAGGGAGTTGGATATCCTGAGGTGGAGCATGTCCAGTAATACTGGTTTGAGTATAGCTGTAAACAACAGGAGCACATCATATCTGAGTAGGTGTTAAGCGACTGAGTAGAGCTGGAGTTACCGCATCTGAACTATACAGGGCATCTGTGTGAGTCCCTAGATCTGCTTGGTGAGGACCGTCCGTGGCCAGTACAGTTGCTGCAGGTATCAGGTAAGGTACACCCCAAATGTGGCATTGTAACCAAGCATAGATGTGATGAGTATAGGGGCACAATGACCTTACTCGATCTAGATGTGAAACCATATGGGATAAGGTGGCACACATAGCAGGTGTGTCCAACCACTTTGGCAATGTGAATGGTAAAGGCGACAGTACGAACAAGTGATGTCCCCAAACCCCTAACAACCCCTACCGTATGTAATGGAGTACTACCTATGTGGTAATGTGTGGGCATGTTGTTACTCCCAAAGGGGATGACTATACAACTAATGGCATTAAGCTGTGGGCCATGACTCAGGCACCACTCATCCATCTCTGTGAGACCCTGATTGAGTATGCATGTGGCAGCTGGAGAGTTGATAATGGCACCCAATTTGCAGTCAAGTGCAAACAGGATCAGCCATATTCCCCCCGTGATAGCCTGTACGTAAGACAAATATATACTGAACAAGAGAGATCCCAGGACCAATCCGTGTGTGATGCCATGTGTAACTGGTGTATAGTCAGACATGGTACCTGCAATCCTCACCATGTGGGTGCTATCCCTGATCTAGGTATCAATCCACTGTGTGAGATATATGTCCAAATTGATGCTGGTGAGCCTATGCATAATTGCCCAGTGGGTTATTGTGTTGAATGGTTTTGCAAGGTTCAGGTAGGCTGTGTGGATAACTGTCCCTATGTCGATGGACCTGTTAGCCATTTAAAGAATACCTACAGGTTCAAGAGGCAAGATCTGGCCACAACAATGCTGAAATGAGTAGGACACAGTGTCTGTAGGTTCCCAATGTCTATGTGTAGGGGTCCTATGACAATATGCTCCATAGCTTTGCAGAACAAGCCACATAGGCTTATAGGGCAATATTGTCTGTGGTTCGTTGTGGCACCAACTCTGTGGAGCAGGACCACTGTTGCAGTACGCCATTCCTTGGGTACATATCCTGTGGTAACTCCGATATTGAACAGTGATGTAATGTGAGGGTTGCATTTGTCATGATGCTCATGTATGATGCAGGCTGGGACACCATCTGGTCACATTGATACTGTGATGTACGCTGTGAGAAGGGCAGCACTCACCTGTTACTGTGTGATGTCAGGGAGGTTATACTCTGTTGGGATGGATAGTTGCTCCCTATGGGGGATGGGTGGGAGACATCTGCACTGAACCTGTTTGCCAGGATGTAGGCAATGCCAGTGGGTTCAGGGTAGGTTTAGTCAGTATGCAGTAACTCACAGCATATCAGTGAGTGTCCACCCAGGTTCCTGTCATAACTGAAGAAGGCCGTGTGATGGTCCTACATGTCAGGTGCAATAGTCTGGTAGAAGCGGCCCTTAGAAAAGTCCATGAGTGATTGTAGCTGTCTGCTAGTACAGATCACAGATGCCTTCCCTGTCTGGGATTGTGCTCTATCATGTAGTAGCATCCGCTTGACGTTGTACAGCTTATTAATGGCTGGGGTCTACCAGACAGGTCCCCTGCCATTGTAGTAGTGGGTCTTGTTGTTATTTGGGAGAGTACAATCCATGCGGTCCACTAGGTGTCCATAGAATGTGTATGTAAAGGATGCAGTAGTGTGAGCCGTATATGCCACTGTCTCAGGATCTCTGAAGGATACCACCTTGCTTCGGTGAAGTGAGATGGTGGCTCATGAGAAGTTCACCAAGATTACCCAGGATGGGTGTGTGGAGGGTATATGTATGTCCTGTGAGATACATGTATATTCTGACCTTACCAATGAGGGGTATATCGCTGGTTGGAACATAGAGTCCCCATGTTGGTGATGAGCAGGTCCAATATGTATTCCCCCTTGTGTCTGTGCTGACTGGTTGTGCCAAAGCATATGAGTCCACAAATTGTAGTGACTGTTGGGTGAGGTTGTCGGGGCTTGAGTAGTATCCCCAGTCAATATGTGTGTATATGAAGTGTATATGAAGTCACACAATGTAATGGTGTCTGTGGAGATCTGCATATTCTCCATAGTTCTCACAAAAGCCAAGTGTGGTTCCTGAGTTTGGGAGTGTGTTCTGTAGCAGGCAACAAACTGAAAGGCAGTATTGCACAATGGTAGTTGTCTATGTATGGTCTGTGATACTTTGTGCAGTGCTACTAACCTGGAGGTGTGTGTATCTGTGATGTATATGGATACTCCCCCTAGTTGTGATGTCTGTTCCATGTCTTGTTGTCAGACAGCATGGTATGGAACATAACCTGGTAGTGCTGGTGTGCATAAGCGAGCCTGAACCAGGTGTCTGTCAGTGCACAGATATTGCTCTCCTCCATACTGAGGAGAGTCCTGAGTGGCCACAATATGAGGTTAACACAACTGTTGTTGAGCAGCATTACCCTTAGTTTCATTTAACCTGTAATGTCTATGGAAGTGGGTTTGTCTTCTGAGCCCTGTGTAAAAAAGGCAAGCCTTATCTGCAAGGCCATGGAGCATATTATCATGGAACTTATAAACAAAGACCTTGGCAACCTTCAAACACTGGACCCCACCCAGTTTGGGTTTGTGAAGGGCCGATCTTGTCTCCTGAACCTGATTGACTTCTTTGAATCAGTCTCCAGAGCCATGGACAAGGGTAAGGTGGTCCACACAGCCTATCTAGACCTTGCCAAGGCCTTTGACACCATCCCCCACTCTGGAATCATAGATAAACTTACTAAGTTGGGCATTAATCCCTATGTCACCCAATGGGTTGCTAAATGGCTTACTGATAGAACCCACACTGTAAAAGTAGCCGACTCCAAATCCAGCTCCAGACAAGTGACAAGTGGAGTACCTCAGGGTTCAGTCCTGGGGCCTCTTGTTTGGCATCTACTTCTCTGAAGTACAGGTCAACACTAAGGGACTCTGGCTAACAAAGTTTGCAGATGACTGCAAACTGGGAGCCATTATTGAATCCCAAATGATGTGGATACTCTACAAAAGGGCCTTACAGAAACAGATGCTTGGTGCCAGAGCCATGGGCTCAAGCTCAATGCCAAGAAATGTATTGTTATCCCTTTGGGAAAAAACATGTATCCATGAATTACCATATAGGTGGCAGTACACTAAACACAGAAAGTGTGATAAGAGACTTAGGGACACAGGTGGACAGTGGTCTCACCTTCGATAACCACATTGCCACGACAGTCAGGAAATCCTTCTATGTGGCACACCTCATCACGAAGGGCTTTTCATCCAGAAAAAAGGAGGTCATTGTCCCACTGTACTCATCCCTCATTAGACCCATTATAGAATACAATGCTCCATTTGGTATGTACCTCTCAAGACATCTGCAAAAACTGGAAAGGCCTCAGAAATACCTCACTAAAAGAATCACAGGCCTAAAGCAGATGCCCTATGCTGACCGCCTTAAAAAACTCCAGCTATACTCTGTCGCATATCGTCTACTCAGAGGCGATCTCTGCTTAACATACAAGGCCATGTCAAACCCAGAGCTGTTGGACATGCTACACTTAAAGAAATCCCAATCCCTCAGAGCTACACACTCCAGGGATCTAAACCTTGTCATCACAATAAACAAAACATGTTGGAGGGATAGGTTCCTGACCCAGAGACTCCCCAGACTCTGGAATAGATTGCCCATACATGTCAAGCAGAGTGCTTCTTTGGACCTCTTCAAGAGGAACCTTGACGATTGGATGGGAGAAAGGAAATTCACCCCAGGGATCACGTCAGTCGCCCTGCTAGACAGGGGTCCAGGAAAGTAAATAATGTGGGAAGAAATATTCAGGGAATTCTTATGGCTAGGCTTGTATAGGCCCTAGGGCTGATAGCCTAGTACTAACCTTTGAACCTATGAACCTATGGTGGTAGCAAGAGCCTTAGCCAGCATAAAAAAGTCCAAGGGTGACAGGTGCAAGCTGTCCATAGTGAAGCTACATGGCATGTTGAGCATGTCACCATATGCTGACAGACACTGTATCCCCTATGAATAAAACAAATGTGTTAGCCAACTGTTAAATGTGATATGTGTGTCCGTATACTGTGACATCATAATTGGTTGGTGTAAGATGCGAGACAAGGTCAGGGTCATACTGGTCTGGGCTACATGATCAGAGTGTACCTCCATGTACCATGTCATGTGGTCCAGGGAGTAACGTCTGAGGTGACACACACCAGCATGGACAATGATGATGCCAGTCTTGTACTTGCTTTGGAGTGACCTGACTGCATGTGTTATGCAGCAGATCCTGGCACCCAACAGACAGCCCAAAGTGACTATTCCCTTGTCAGGGCTGGTGAGTGGTACGTCAGTGTGTCTGAACATAAGTGTCGCCTCTTACAAGTGTATTAGGTGTGTTGTTTAGCCCAAAGGGCAGTGACTGTGTGGCACACAGCCATTGTGAACTTAGTGATATGTGGGTATTATAGTGGGGTAGCAGGTGTGTGTGTGTCTGCTTTGGAGGCCTCTGCTGCTTAGGCAGATTACATTTACAGCATCCGAGTATGTCAATGTGTGCTAATGTGGTTTGAGTGCTGTTGCTAGAGGATATGTGAGACTGATATGTGGTGTGTGTGGTTACCTTCACCACCTGATACACTGTGCCAGTCATGGGTCGAGAGACTTCAGCTCTCTGTATGTCTATATAGGTGCATCTCATACATATATCTGAGTTTGTCGGGAGGAGGAGAGGGTTGTCTGTGTACATGAGGCAGATGTGACATTGTGTCAATATCACAATATCCACCAGCTAGACTGAAGAGTACACACAAAACCACCCCTGGACATGCCAGGATATTATCATGACATTCTCTGTAGCCTGATCACAAAGGATCAGTAGGGTGTTAAGCATGTAAAAGAGTATAATAGGGATTAGTGCTCATGTTCGTTAGTGTGTTGTAAAGAGGAGCTGAGAAGGAGTCCAGACTGAATCATGGTACTTCCTTCCGCTATGTCATAAATATCAATGTACACACATATATGTCCTGAGTCAGGGCCAACTGTACCTGAGTGTCAATGCCGACATCATGACAGACAGACCCATATGTACATACCCATACCCCACTGACAATAGTCCACATCATCATACCAGGAGATATCACATGTAGAATGGATGAGCAGCTACCCCCACTGCCAAAAGCATGGCAGCAGGTGGAATACATTGATTCACAATATGTGTCATGCACAAACTACAGAACAAACAGATCATGCACCTGAACAGCTAGCTGAGCCGCACCCCCTACACAGGATGTGGAACCGTTGAATGTGTCACAGCTACATATGGCACTCCCCACAAGTGTTGGTGTACAACACACCATGGGAAGTCAAGTCCAGTACACCTATGAGGTCTGATCTGCAAGGTCATGGAGCCCATCATGGTTGCAGTCATAAACAAAGCTATTGGAAGCTGACACACACACAACCCTACCAACTGTGGTATGTTCATGTGCGGATCATGGTTACTCAAACATGCTAGACTGTTTGCAAGGCAGCCACCCAGGACATACATCAATGAATACATCTACACATGTGTCACATAGACTTTGAATAGGCCTTTATCAACATCCCAGACACATGTAGTATCCACAAAACCAAGAAGCTGTGCATAAATATGTGTTGACATATGATGGAATGTCAATGTGTCCACAGATAGATCATACAAGGTAAGGATACTGAGGTCATGTTCAAGCTGTTGACACCTGCTGACCCACATGGACCATTCCTGGAATGGCATAAAACAAAGTGTACACATATCACCATGTCCAGTGTGATTATGTCACCATCCTATAAATACAGCAGGAGAAGATAAACCAGCTAGTAAAGCAAATAGCGCGCTGTGTTAGTGAGTCTCTCTCTAGTATCATAACATAGCTATGTAGGGGTTTAAATCCTGCAAACAGTGAGTGTGTGTGTGCAATTGTCTTTGAAAGGAGTGTCCTTTTTGGAGACTGGGAAAACACACTGGAAGATGTACATTCCTCTTTGGAAAGACTGATGATGTCACCATCCTAGAAATACAGCAGGAGAAGGGGAAACCAGCCAGTAAAGCAAATAGCGCGCCGTGTTAATGCGTCTCTTTCCAGTATCATAACATAGGTAGGGGTTTGAATCCTGCAAAGTGTGTGTGTGTGTGTGTGTGTGTGTGTGTGTGTGTGTGTGTGTGTGTGAGGTGTGTGTGTGTATGTGTGCAGTTTCCTTGGAGAGGTGTTCTAATTTGGAGACTGGGAAAACCCAGTAAAGAAGGTACATTCCTCTTTGGAAAGTCTGATGATGTCACCATCCTACAAATACAACAGGAGAAGGTAAACCAGCCAGTAAAGCAAATAGCGCGCTGTGTTAATGCGTCACTCTCTAGTATAATAACATTGGTAGGTAGGGATTTGAATCCTGCAAATGCTGACTATGTGTGTGTCACTGTTGGTCAACACAGTGTGGGTTTTGCTTTTACTATGGTATTACATAGTATGATGACAACAGTAAGTGCATTGCAGACATCAGGTATCTGCGTGGCAAATATACACGTGTACATGTCCCCTCAATCAGTACATAGGTGTGAAGCCTGCATACTACATGAATACATCTGTTTCCATTGACAGGTTGTGCCGCTGCTACTCAGATCGTAGGTCACATATGTATGTATGTGACATGGCCATCCACTGTCATGTTCTGTGACCAAGGTCATCTGTGGCACACACACCCATGACAGTTACTGAAGAGTAGTATGAGTGTGGGTATATGGCTGGGGTATATGTCAGACATGGTCATACACAACAAAGTCTGCCAAGAATGGACAGTCTTTATAGGTGTATGACTGCCTTGTGGATATGCATTCAGGCCTCTAATGTCTGTGATACACCTTGGGACTCCACAATACCTATGGATATGTGGATACGAAGGGACACATGACATAACATGGGTCTGCATGTACACAATGGTACCCGACATACATGTTGAGGGCTACCACCAGTGTGATACTGACAGGATACTATGTATAGTACATGAGAATGATTATGCCATAGTCGGCTTACTGCTATACAGAATGTATCACACAATAGGTATCTGTCTGTATGATACCCTTGTGTAAGATATGCGTCCCATCCAGGGAATGCATTGTATGCCATTTTATGCATTCCCAGAGTTGGATGGACACAACCCTAGTGTGTCTGCATATACCTAAGGGGCTATATGACACACAGGTGTGGTCACAGTAATGGCTGGTGGTCATCACCACTGGTTAGTGTTATAGTGCAGCACCGGAAGGATCCAATTGATACTGGGTTCCCCACTACTGTGTGTCAATTGTCAGGACATCATCCAATGATTGCTTATAGTCATACTTTTGAGGTTGTGTATGCTACCAGACTGCAAATCATTGACTGATATTAACGGTATCACCTGCAGCATAATTTCAACCCATGTCATACACATGTCTACCCATGTTAGTACATAAATATAGTAGAATGCATACTGGCCATTGATAGATGCAATGGGATGTTAATAATGTGTACGACAGGGTATGCCGCATGTCCCATGTGTCCACTATGTACGTACATTCAGACAGTGTGCACCCACCATGTTCACAAATGTACACTTGCTACTCTGTACTGCACACATCACACATGTACTGTCCACTTGCTAACACATGCTGGCAACACATCACACATCAGCCGAGTGGCACATGGGTGGATAATACATACTCAGACCTAACAGTGGTGTAAACAATGCTACATTGACAAACAAAGCTTTGATGCATAATGTCTGCTCAGATATACCTACAAGGATGTAGTTAGACTTCCATGTTGACAACTCGCTATTATTGCTACACTGCTATAGTGTCACCCTGTGCATCAGCACCATGTTAGCCTGTCCCTCTCTCGATAATGCAGATGACAGGAGGCGACACAGGTATCATCATATGCACAGGGCGTTTTGTTGTTTGCCAGAGCCTGACATTGACCCATCCAATCGACATGTCTGTGTGTGTGTGTGTGTGGACAACAATACAGCATGGGCCAATGTTGATGTAATGTGTGTGTGTATGTGTGAGCCCTAGTTGTTTGCTTAATGTGTGTGTGTCTGCATGCACACAGCTCTACCATGTGGCTGCCATATACAGTGGTTTGTGGGACAGCCACAGACTGTACATGCTTAGCTGTACAGATCACTGTCTCCGGCCATGGACACAGTACCTGTGCCTGGCAGGGGTGCTACGGACGGTATCAGGTACCAACCCTGACTGGGTAATGTCATCAGAGGCAGAAGTATGATGACTGGACCCATGTCTCTGCTGGGACTGGCCAGAGCAATGTGCATGTGGTCTACTGGGATGGACAATGGACAATCCATCCGCAGCATTGCTGGGGCTGGTACTGCCACTAAGGGAGTGGCTGTGAGCTGTAGGCCGTCCATGACCTCTGCCAGCTGTTGCTGGCATGCGTCCGCATTGACATCGCAACCATCCCGCATGGTCCTGGCTTGAGGAAGACATGTTATGGAGGGCATCTATTGTCTCCACCCAACGTCTATCAGTGACCTCGGTGTATGTCTGGATGGCACTGGCAAAGTCACGGATGCTGTCATTGATAGTGGTGTTATGTGTCCTCTGCACCCTAAGTCCCTGCCTGGTGTACCGTTCCATACGTGCCTGAGCCTGCATTACAGCCCAGAACATAGTGGTCATCGTAAGACCTGTGAGGGCATGCCTGCCAGGGGCAATATATCCAGTGATGCTCCCCCGAGAACCCCTGGACCTCTGCCTATGTGGTACCATTGAGGGTCTATGGCTATGACTGCTGTGAGGGGATGCACGTGCCATGGGTACCACACTCTCCTGGTCAATGCCAACTATATGCTGTCCCTCCCCTATGGCCATTGGTGGTGAGGGATGTAATGGCAGTATGAGTGTGCGCATAGATGGGGTTGAACGCTGTGTACTGTCGATTGGTGGACCAACAACAAAACCTGTCAAATCTCCCTGTGCCAAAATACATGTTTCATCATCACCACTATCTGTGGCAGTGGATTCAGGTTGCCTGCTGCTTTCTCCAAGCCCTACCTCAGCACCTGTGAGAGGAAGACAGGAAACACACATTACGGTCTGCACATGCACACATGCACACATGCACACATGCACACATGAACACATGAACACATGCACACATGCACACATGAACACATGAACACATGCACACATGCACACATGAACACATGCACACAGGAACACATGCACACAGGAACACATGCACAAAGGAACACATGCACACTTCTCACTACAACAGATACACACACACAACAGAAATCCAAATCATACTCAATACTGGTTGAAGGTGGGTGACAGTATCACAAGGCAGACAGTCACACACATGTATCAGCCTGCAGAATAAGTGTTGCTCAAGTGCATGCAGTGTGAGTGTAGACAGCCATAGTTGCTGACAGTGTACATGGTTGTGATACATGTGTGCACATGTTCAGTGATTGCCTACACCCTGGAACACAATGTGTAAAAGGACACAACATTTCTGTGCAAGTATTATAAGCTCTGCAATGTCCTGTGCACCATCACACACAGGTATACATACCATGGCTGTGTGTGTTATCTGTGTGTCACATGGATTTCTATGTCTGATTGCAGTGTCTGTGTCTGTAGCAGATAATTGTGGACACAGGTATAGCACACGCATGCTATGTACACACACGGGATGGGTGATGCATATATACGTGATGGGATACAAATCCTGGACATGGCCATTGTAACAGTATGGGGTGTAGTACCATTAGCCATCATCATCATGCATCATGTGGTCACTCAAGGCCACTAAAGTGTGCTAGAACACCACCTAGCAATCTGTACCTGAACTGCAGGGCTGTGGCTAAGTTCACAATTACACCCCCATGTTGCACAAGGGTGTGTGAGGTGTCCAATAGGGAGCATTGCCTAACATGATTGTGTTATGTGTTGAGGATTGTTGCACAGCCCCATGCTAGGCCCCTACCCCTCAGGTATGGTATATGTGGTGTGTGGATGGCATGTGGCATACTGAACTGTGACCTGCCAGCGGTTGTCTGATTACACTATGTGTAGCATGTTGAGGTGTACTGCGTATGACAAACTTATTATGTTGAGGACATGTGTGTCAACTATGCCTATCCAATGTGCCACATTTGTGTCTGATGCTCTGTACATTGCATGTGAATGAGGCAGCTACTGACATTACTGAGATGTTTCACGTATCACAGCAAACATGCACAGCATGCATTATGTGTAGGTGTGTTATGTGTACATGGCCTACACCTCACCTATGACATGCACAGTTCAATACTAAGTTTAAAGTGTTAACACACTCACCAGCATGCAATGTCTGCCCTGCTGTCACACCAGAGGAACCTGCAAGAATATGACACAGTTTGTCAGTGGCCACACCTGTGGCATTGCTACTGTGAGTGTGCTAAACTACAGTAGAACAACAGGCATAGGTGTACAGATACTATTCAAATTATTAGTATTGCACACAATAGGCAGCACAACTGCTAAACACAGTACACATCTCACACATGCATAATCTAACAATACAGCTAACAGTAGTCCACAGCAAGGGCATGTTACCTGCACGCTCCATGTCACTATGCTGGGTGGCTCCAGCCTCCATGATGACACATGTGTGATGTTGTTGTTGCTGTAGGCCAGGGGCCACCACACTTAGCAGCAGTTCCTCCACTCTGGTGAGGGGGGATGTATGGCCACCCCACCACCTGTGGCAAGCTGTTGTCTGTGGATATCAGACGCACACCATTGGACATGTCTGATTAAATCACTGCAGTGATGGCGTACCTGCTCATATGTCCGGTTATGCATGCATATGTCATTTACCCACAGTGCAGTATGCTCCTGCTGGTGCTGGCTGGCCCTTGAAAACAGCAGGATATAGTGCTGTACCAAGCTGTGGTAGATTTCCTGTTCCTCTGCAGCTGTGTAGCAGGGGGTTCTGTGATGAGCTATTAGCCTGGAAGACAAGCAAACAATATGTGTGAGCAGGTCATGTGGCACACTTAACATTATACAGTACAGATATCAGTTAACTGCCATATATAGCATCTGTTCATCTGTCAGAGGAATATCTGTGAATCTCAAAGGGGAGGCTACTGTCCACCTGTGTCCCATGTTCCCTTTTGACACCTTCAGTGTTAGTCAGGCAACCACCTATGTGGTAGTTAGTGGGTAAAGTGTTTTGGAATGGGGCACTCCAGTATCAACACTGGTGTTCAGTCCATGCCTTGGTCACCAGGCACCTGTTGCAATACATCTGACCCTGGGTCTCCCTCTCTCACTATATATATATATATATACATTTATATATCACTCTTTATATACATATCTATATATATCTATATACATATATGTATATTTATATATATATATATATATATATATATATATATATATATATATATATATATATATCTATCTATATATATATATATATATATATATATATATATATATATATATATATATCCATAGATATCCATATATATCTGTATATATCTATATATCTCAATATATATCTACATATGTATATATCTATATATGTATATATCTATATATCTACAGATCTATATATCTATATATATCTATATATGTATATATGAATAGATCTATATATATATATATATATATATATATATATATATATATATATATATATACATATATATATATATATATATATATATGTGTGTGTGTGTATATACACATACATATGTGTGTGTGTATATATATATATATATATATATATATATATATATATATATATATATATATATATGTGTGTATATACACATACTTGTAAACAGCCACTGCTGTACATATACATGCACATATATGCAGATATACTGGCCACCTTTCATGGTAGGAATATCAATTATGGAACAGTTGTGAGACATACGATTATGTAATAATATTGTACAGTGTTGTGCATAATGCATATCGCTATCCTCAGGCTGTATAGCCATAGCAGACTTCACTGGCTGTAACTCAGTCCAACAGCATTTAACCACCAAATGACATATACCTGCACTGCTTGCTGTTTTTAATGCCACACACTACAATCTACATAGATATATGCACATAGCAACCTTCAAATACATATATATGTCCAGCCTTCACTAACAGTTGCAGTACGTCCCTTGCGCTATGCACATCTGCATATACATTTAGATATGGACTGCTAACACATAAGGAGTGTTCACAGAATGTAGAGTACCCTTCAGACACATCATTTGGATGCCAGCAAATACATCTGTGTTACATACCTTACCTTTGTATGTCTCACCTCAGTCTGTTGTACCTGTTGATTTTTTTTATTTTTATTTATTTAGGTCGGTGTACTCCACTGCCTCTGTTTATTTTAATTTTTGTTTTGGTTGGTCGGTGTCTCCAACCACCTCTGTTTTGTTTTTTTGATTTGGTCTCTCCAACTGTTTGTCTGTCTGTCTGTCTCTCTCGCTTGCGCTCTCTCTCTCTCTCTCTCTCTCTCCAGTTGCTGCAATGATATTATTGCATGTGTGGACAGCAGGTACAAGCTGCTTTTGTAGGTATCTGCACATGTGCATGCGATAGCCTCTGCACCAATTGGTGTCCACCATTTAGTAATTGCATGCAGCCTGCTGTGTGGTAATTGCAGTTCTCAGTGTGATTTCAGGCACTGCTATAAAATGATAGGTTAGGTAGGCATACGCCTTTCAGTTGTGCAAGGTGGGGCCCATGCTTGTTTGCTGTGGACACTGTTGTCTCTGTCAGAAGGTTGGTATATGTCTCATATCTGAAGCTAGGGTTGTAGCCAGTGAAATGCATGTTGTACTGAAACCTGACTGTTGCTTCTTCCAGTACACTCTTCTCAGTGTGTAAGTTTACTCACACCTCCTAATGCTAACACTGGATACATGGGAGTATGTACTTTCTTTTCGAATTAGAGAATTAACTGGCATACAACAGTAGTTATTGCAATGTATTCCTATGGCTTTCCTATTTTCCCTTTACATGCACTCATTGTAATGCATGTTATATTTCTTTCAGCACCAAGTTATTGTATATATGCTGTGGCTTAGTTGTACATCATGCAGACTGGTGAGACCAAGGTGTGGGGTTTGAGACTGACAAGGGTATTTTATTTTGCTGCTGAGCAATACAAGGGCCTTGTCATACAGAGTGACAAAGGCACTTTGAAGCAGTTGTAAGTGAGTTGGCGTGGGTTTGCGCGACGCTTAGTGATGCTAAGCGACGCTTAGCTCAGCTTAGTGTAATTTAGCAATACTAAGCTAAGCTTAGCTTAGCTCATTTTATGTTAGCAATAGTAAGCTAAGCTTGGCGGAGCTTATCATATCTTAGCAATGCTAAGCTAGGCACACACATGCGCACACTGGTGCAAACCCGCTTACTACTGTTTACAAGTGCTCACTCCCGCTAACCCCCATGCTCATGTCTTTGACAGAAAAGTAAATGGGGAGATAGGAATGCGGTGATAAAGGGTGCTCAAAGAGGGGAAGACAGTAGGGAAACTAGTTTGGGATGTACACGATGGGTGTGGCGAAGGTCCATAGCTGCCCATTTCTTTACCAGCAACAGCTGTGCATATGCAATATATTAGGTGGGATATTTGAAACCTTCCACCCCTGAGAGAGTGGTGAGGACATCTAAGTATGTTGTACTACCAATTATGAATATCAGGCACATGCACTGTTTGTGAACTGCTATACTGTCATTAGTACGTTACTTACATCTGAACAGTTTGTGGTTTGTGTTGGCATTAGCACAGTCTGATCAGGACGACTGGACATATTTCTGTACTGTGTATGCCTACCTACACCCTAGGTTGTGCCTGACTACACAAGTATATAGTACCTATGGATAGGGGTGCAGAACTGCAGTGTGCATTATTTATTATCGTGTGATGTTTATCTTACTGAGCATGCAGAGTTGCTGTGTACCTGTAAGTCTATGAAGGCTTGTAGTCTGTCTGAGTAGCTCTCACCTGTGGACATATCCAGATGGTAGACAGAGGTCAGCCTAGTATTCTTTGACTGTGCACCACAGCAGTCTTTTCAGCACCTGAACAATGGCATTGTCACAGGTGGTTGCTAGCAGTACATAGCTACATCCTTTGCTATTTCTGTGTTGTACTTCTACATAAGGGCATACTTCTAGGATTCATTCTACAGCTATTTGCAGAGTGTGTAACAGCAGACAAGCTGATATGCCTCAGAAATCCAACGAACGAAACACACAATGATTAAATAAATGAACCAAGCCGGAATCCCCCTCGAAACAGCAGCTTTAATGGAGAACTCAGATGCAACAAAGATAATACAGACTTAGCGCTTTCTCCCAATAACGGGCATCATCAGAGTAATGTATGAATTAAAGGAAATTCTACATATACTGAGTAGAGATGTTAACGCCCCCTAAATAATCCAATAGTCAAAAGGCAACAATGATTTTAAATTGTAGACGAGTAATAGATGAACTCCACTACACCTCTTTAAAAGAGTATACACAAAGTTAAACATTATAAAACATTTTATCCAACATTTAACTATTAAACACCATATAAAAATTATGACCAACATATATAGCAAAAATATGTTGTATTTTTTAAAAAAATAGTGTATGTTGCATTAGTTATGTCACAACAAACTTTTTTTTAAAAAAAACAAATTACAATTATTAAATAACACAATACCACAATGCAAAGTATTTCATCATTATGTTTGTAGATAAACTGAATTTTTTTAAAAAAACTATCTATCACTAAACATGTTGTAAATATGTTGCTAACCAATTAATCTAATAAAAAATGAATAAGACATTAAACTATTGGCAAATAAAAAATTACATTCTAAATTAAATGTGACCTATACTTCAGTATACTAAATAAAGAAATGTGTTCATTAATACCAGGGTAATTCGAGGCATTAAGCCTCAATTGCCAGAGGCATTCTTTTACCTCTAACAAAGTCTTGTGGTCACCTCCCCTGTCACTATATGGTACTCTATCCACTACGAAAAACAAAAATTTTTTGAAATTATTACACACCATGCTATGCATGTAGAGTGCGTTAGTGACTCTTTTATTTTTTATGTCCCTATTGTGTTCTAAGATCCTCAGTCTTAATTTTCTGATGGTCTTTCCAACATAAAATGTTGGACAGCTCATGCACGTGGCCAAATATATGACCATTTTTGTATTACAATTGCAGTAACCTGCACATCTAATAGTCTTTGCAAAACTGTTAACTGCAATGTATGGTCCGTTGTTGATGTATTTACACACGCTACAAGAGCCACATTTGTTCATCATAGATCGTTTGTATATGTTCTGAAGTTCATTAGATTCAAACATTTCTTTCAAACTTTTACCCCTACTGTTAATGAAACTAGGACTATTACCAACAACATTCATAATGTCATTGGTGAACACAGAACACCACAAATCACTAATGATGTTTTTAACTTCAATACTGCAAGAGTTATAAGACAAAATCATAGCATTCTTATGATCATTTGTATTCGTAGTAACTGTTTTACTTTTAATTAGGCCTGCTTTTAAAATAGGTTTGTAACTAGTCGTTCTTTTCTCTGTCACCTCACTCATAATAATGTTAGTAATGTCTATGGGATAACCTCTTTCAGACAACATGTTTGATAAATTGTTAATTTCTAATTTGAACATGTTGTCATGACTAATTAACCAAGACAGTCTAACCATTTGGCCTTTTATTATATTTTTCTTCTGATACAGGGGGTGACAACTTTGAAAATGAAGTAAAGCATTGGAATAAGTTTTTTTGCGGAATATAGTTGATGATAGACTACCATTTTCTTTGTCCTTAATAAGCTTAATGTCCAAGAACTCACACATATCATTGTGAATGTTGAATGTAAATTTTAAAAAAGAAGTACTAGAATTCAAAACATTAATGAAGTCATATATTTCGTCGTCACTCCCCTTCCTAAATATCAGAATGTCATCCAAGAAACGCACATAAAGTGAGATGTTATGCTTAAATTGTGATGAAAAAACATTTTTACATTCCCAGTCGACTAAAACAAGGTTAGCATAAATGAGGGCATATTTGGCCCCCATAGCTACACCGGTGATTTGTTTGTAATATTCTGCTTCAAATAGTACATAGTTGTTGCTAAGAATCATGTCAACCATTTCAACTAATAAATCTTGTTTAACAATATGATGTTCACCAAACACTCGTAAACTATTCCTAAACATCTCCAGTCCTATATCCTTTGGAATGACTGAGAATAAATTGACTACATCAATAGTCACAAATTTATAATCAATATCCCATATTGTATTCCTAATAATGTCCAGACAATGCCACGAGTCTCTAAGCACATGTGGTATATTATCTAAAATAGCCTTACAATGATGATCTACAAATGCGGCCAATGCCTCAGTTTTAGACCCTTTTGCTGAAACAATTGGGCAAAATGGTGGGTTGGCAGTATTTTTATGTATTTCTGGTATACCAAAAATGGAGGGAATAATAGGTGAAGACACTATCAAATAGTCATATTCATCTTTATCTAAAATTCCCACCATTAACCATTCATACAACTGCCAATCCAATCTAGTATACGCTGCATTGATCTCAAACCTAGAGACTCTTTGGTAGGTGGAGGTGTCATTAAGAAGTGTTAACATACTAGCAATATAGTCAATTTTAGACATAATGACCACCCCCCCCCACCTTTGTCTGGTTTCATTACTCTGTATCTATCTGACGCAGTCAATTCATGTAAACAAAATCTCTCCCCCTGTGTTAAATTGTCAGTGGACATAGTAAAACCTTTGAAGTACCTTCTAATTTGTGTATCACACATTTTTTCAAACACATGTATGATTGCGTTGTTAGGTGGAATAAATGTACTTCTCCTTTTTAACTTGGGACTATGTCCAATAGGGGGGGTACCCAGACTTGAAAAGTATAAGTTCAAATTCAATTGCCTAGTATAAAGCTTTAAGGACACTAAAATCTGAGCTATATCAGGTCTATATGAAGGGACAAAAGAAAAACCCCTTGAAAAAAAGATTAAAATAATCATCTGTAATAATCAAATTACTGTAGTTATGTATATTAAAATTACCTCTCTTTGTAACGTTGTAAATTTTAACTTGTTCATCATTTAACACTGTGTTATCATCGTATCTAACATTTGCAACACTCTGCACATCATCCTCTAATGGAACACTGCATTCAAGGCTAGAATTATCAAAATCAACAACAATATTGTCCGTGTAGTCATCCATCAATACTAAAGGCCAACAGTCTTGCTTGTTAAAAACTTCAGTACAGTCATCCAATGACCCTGTAATAACAGTCAAATCAGCACTTAAAATGTCAATCACTGGTCTTCCTAATAATTCTGGTTGTTTCGTCTGGTCCAACCCTGGTTCCGTTGAAACCTGTTTCTCTTGTCCGTATTGTGAACCACAATTGGGTTCACAAACTGACGTTCGTGGATACGTTGTGAACACCTTAAAGGTTGTGGTTCTAAAAAACATTCTTGCTCTTCAAAAACTTCATTAATATCATTACCCACAGAAACAAGTGATTCAAGACATTGATCGTTATTGTATAAAGGCCTGTTAAATCTTACTGCACCCTGCCCCAAAGATTTAAAGGCTTTAAAGTGTGAGTATGCCCTGTTTTGAGCATATTCTACTTTATCCCTGTTAAGCTTGTGCATCTTGTTGTCAAGACCTTTCTTAACAAACAAGTCAATGTCACTCAGAATGCTGTCGTATTTTTGTTTGTTAAACTCATAGAGCAAGTCTTTAGTAATATTGTTGTTTAATGCATTTAATTCATCTTTCAATTTATCTAATTTAGAACCATTACTGCGAACTATCAATTTCATAAGATCTATACCTGTTGTATCAAACAACGCCAACAGTTCTTGAAAAATGTCTGTGTCTTCCTCAAAGCCCATAGGTAACCGAAACACTCGTAAACCCTTCGGCACTTGTTTTAATTCTATTGATTTCTGCAAAAAAATGTCCATCTGAAGAGATTTGAAACGCTTAAGTTTCCTCTCGAATTCTTGAAGCTGTTCCCTGAGCGTACCATTACCGACCGCCATCTGAGTATCCTCATTCGAACGAAAAATAGGCGGATCAAGCATATTAAAAAAAACGCCAGGGCATGGGTTAGATGTCCTTGTTCGATTGCCATCTGGTGGAGAAGTGATGGTATTGTGAATGTTCACAATACCTGCACTTGTAGACGGGGGCGTATGTAAAGTATATATATCAGCCATTGAGTCAGTCAGTTTTGCTTCAACATCCGTACGATTTTCAATAGAGTTGGCTGAATCATTGTTTGCCTTGTCTCTACATTGTAGCACTTTAACCAACCTGCTAGTAATGTCCACATATTGAATCATTAACTCCTCCATATAGTCCTCCAAGAAAATTGCAGCTAACAGGCAGATACCCACTTGGCGTACACAGGTATCAGAAATCCAACGAATGAAACACACAATGATTAAATAAATGAACCAAGCCGGAATCCCCCTCGAAACAGTAGCTTTAATGGAGAACTCAGATACAACAAAGATAATACAGACTTAGCGCTTTCTCCCAGTAACGGGCATCATCAGAGTAATGTATGAATTAAAGGAAATTCTACATATACTGAGTAGAGATGTTAACGCCCCCTAAATAATCCAATAGTCAAAAGGCAACAATGATTTTAAATTGTAGACGAGTAATAGATGAACTCCACTATACCTCTTTAAAAGAGTATACACAAAGTTAAACATTATAAAACATTTTATCCAACATTTAACTATTAAACACCATATAAAAATTATGACCAACATATATAGCAAAAATATGTTGTATTTTTTAAAAAAATAGTGTATGTTGCATTAGTTATGTCACAACAACCTTTTTTTAAAAAAACAAATTACAATTATTAAATAACACAATACCACAATGCAAAGTATTTCATCATTATGTTTGTAGATAAATTGAATTTTTTTAAAAAAACTATCTATCACTAAACATGTTGTAAATATGTTGCTAACCAATTAATCTAATAAAAAATGAATAAGACATTAAACTATTGGCAAATAAAAAATTACATTCTAAATTAAATGTGACCTATACTTCAGTATACTAAATAAAGAAATGTGTTCATTAATACCAGGGTAATTCGAGGCATTAAGCCTCAATTGCCAGAGGCATTCTTTTACCTCTAACAAAGTCTTGTGGTCACCTCCCCTGTCACTATATGGTACTCTATCCACTACGAAAAACAAAAATTTTTTGAAATTATTACACACCATGCTATGCATGTAGAGTGCGTTAGTGACTCTTTTATTTTTTATGTCCCTATTGTGTTCTAAAATCCTCAATCTTAATTTTCTGATGGTCTTTCCAACATAAAATGTTGGACAGCTCATGCACGTGGCCAAATATATGACCATTTTTGTATTACAATTGCAGTAACCTGCACATCTAATAGTCTTTGCAAAACTGTTAACTGCAACGTATGGTCCATTGTTGATGTATTTACACATGCTACAAGAGCCACATTTGTTCATCATAGATCGTTTGTATATGTTCTGAAGTTCATTAGATTCAAACATTTCTTTCAAACTTTTACCCCTACTGTTAATGAAACTAGGACTATTACCAACAACATTCATAATGTCATTGGTGAACACAGAACACCACAAATCACTAATGATGTTTTTAACTTCAATACTGCAAGAGTTATAAGACAAAATCATAGCATTCTTATGGTCATTTGTATTCGTAGTAACTGTTTTACTTTTAATTAGGCCTGCTTTTAAAATAGGTTTGTAACTAGTCGTTCTTTTCTCTGTCACCTCACTCATAATAATGTTAGTAATGTCTATGGGATAACCTCTTTCAGACAACATGTTTGATAAATTGTTAATTTCTAATTTGAACATGTTGTCATCACTAATTAACCGAGACAGTCTAACTATTTGGCCTTTTATTATATTTTTCTTCTGATACAGGGGGTGACAACTTTGAAAATGAAGTAAAGCATTGGAATAAGTTTTTTTGCGGAATATAGTTGATGATAGACTACCATTTTCTTTGTCCTTAATAAGCTTAATGTCCAAGAACTCACACATATCATTGTGAATGTTGAATGTAAATTTTAAAAAAGAAGTACTAGAATTCAAAACATTAATGAAGTCATATATTTCGTCGTCACTCCCCTTCCAAAATATCAGAATGTCATCCAAGAAACGCACATAAAGTGAGATGTTATGCTTAAATTGTGATGAAAAAACATTTTTACATTCCCAGTCGACTAAAACAAGGTTAGCATAAATGGGGGCACATTTGGCCCCCATAGTTACACCGGTGATTTGTTTGTAATATTCTGCTTCAAATAGTACATAGTTGTTGCTAAGAATCATGTCAACCATTTCAACTAATAAATCTTGTTTAACAATATGATGTTCACCAAACACTCATAAACTATTCCTAAACATCTCCAGTCCTATATCCTTTGGAATGACTGAGAATAAATTGACTACATCAATAGTCACAAATTTATAATCAATATCCCATATTGTATTCCTAATAATGTCCAGACAATGCCACGAGTCTCTAAGCACATGTGGTATATTATCTAAAATAGCCTTACAATGATGATCTACAAATGCGGCCAATGCCTCAGTTTTAGAAACTTTTGCTGAAACAATCTGGCGAAATGGTGGGTTGGCAGTATTTTTATGTATTTTTGGTATACCAAAAATGGAGGGAATAATAGGTGAAGACACTATCAAATAGTCATATTCATCTTTATCTAAAATTCCCTCCATTAACCATTCATACAACTGCCAATCCAATCTAGTATACGCTGCATTGATCTCAAACCTAGAGACTCTTTGGTAGGTGGAGGTGTCATTAAGAAGTGTTAACATACTAGCAATATAGTCAATTTTAGACATAATGACCACCCCCCCACCTTTGTCTGGTTTCATTACTCTGTATCTATCTGACGCAGTCAATTCATGTAAACAAAATCTCTCTCCCTGTGTTAAATTGTCAGTGGACATAGTAAAACCTTTGAAGTACCTTCTAATTTGTGTATCACACATTTTTTCAAACACATGTATTATTGCGTTGTTAGGTGGAATAAATGTACTTCTCCTTTTTAACTTGGGACTATGTCCAATAGGGGGGGTACCCAGACTTGAAAAGTATAAGTTCAAATTCAATTGCCTAGTATAAAGCTTTAAGGACACTAAAATCTTAGCTATATCAGGTCTATATGAAGGACAAAGAAAAACCCTTGAAAAAAAGATTAAAATAATCATCTGTAATAATCAAATTACTGTAGTTATGTATATTAAAATTACCTCTCTTTGTAACGTTGTAAATTTTAACCTGTTTATCATTTAACACTGTGTTATCATCGTATCTAACATTTGCAACACTCTGCACATCATCCGCTAATGGAACACTGCATTCAAGGCTAGAATTATCAAAATCAACAACAATATTGTCCGTGTAGTCATCCATCAATACTAAAGGCCAACAGTCTTGCTTGTTAAAAACTTCAGTACAGTCATCCAATGACCCTGTAATAACAGTCAAATCAGCACTTAAAATGTCAATCACTGGTCTTCCTAATAATTCTGGTTGTTTCGTCTGGTCCAACCCTGGTTCCGTTGAAACCTGTTTCTCTTGTCCGTATTGTGAACCACAATTGGGTTTGCAAACTGACGTTCGCGGATACGTTGTGAACGCCTTAAAGGTTGTGGTTCTAAAAAACATTCTTGCTCTTCAAAAACTTCATTAATATCATTACCCACAGAAACAAGTGATTCAAGACATTGATCGTTATTGTATAAAGGCCTGTTAAATCTTACTGCACCCTGCCCCAAAGATTTAAAGGCTTTAAAGTGTGAGTATGCCCTGTTTTGAGCATATTCTACTTTATCCCTGTTAAGCTTGTGCATCTTGTTGTCAAGACCTTTCTTAACAAACAAGTCAATGTCACTCAGAATGCTGTCGTATTTTTGTTTGTTAAACTCATAGAGCAAGTCTTTAGTAATATTGTTGTTTAATGCATTTAATTCATCTTTCAATTTATCTAATTTAGAACCATTATTGCGAACTATCAATTTCATAAGATCTATACCTGTTGTATCAAACAACACCAACAGTTCTTGAAAAATGTCCGTGTCTTCCTCAAAGCCCATAGGTAACCGAAACACTCGTAAAACCTTCGGCCCTTGTTTTAATTCTATTGATTTCTGCAAAAAAATGTTGTCCATCTGAAGAAATTTGAAACGCTTAAGTTTCCTCTCGAATTCTTGAAGCTGTTCCCTGAGCGTACCATTACCGACCGCCATCTGAGTATCCTCATTCGAACGAAAAATAGGCGGATCAAGCATATTCAAAAAAACGCCAGGGCGTGGGTTAGATGTCCTTGTTCGATTGCCATCTGGTGGAGAAGTGATGGTATTGTGAATGTTCACAATACCTGCACTTGTAGACGGGGGCGTATGTAAAGTATATATATCAGTCATTGAGTCAGTCAATGTTGCTTCAACATCCGTACGATTTTCAATAGAGTTGGCTGACCCATTGTTTGCTTTGTCTCTACATTGTAGCACTTTAACCAACCTGCTAGTAATGTCCACATATTGAATCATTAACTCCTCCATATAGTCCTCCAAGAAAATTGCAGCTAACAGGCAGATACCCACTTGTCATACACAGGTATCAGAAATCCAACGAACGAAACACACAATGATTAAATAAATGAACCAAGCCGGAATCCCCCTCCGAACAGCAGCTTTAATGGAGAACTCAGATACAACAAAGATAATACAGACTTAGTGCTTTCTCCCAATAACGGGCATCATCAGAGTAATGTATGAATTAAAGGAAATTCTACATATACTGAGTAGAGATGTTAACGCTCCCTAAATAATCCAATAGTCAAAAGGCAACAATGATTTTAAATTGTAGACGAGTAATAGATGAACTCCACTACACCTCTTTAAAAGAGTATACACAAAGTTAAACATTATAAAACATTTTATCCAACATTTAACTATTAAACACCATATAAAAATTATGACCAACATATATAGCAAAAATATGTTGTATTTTTAAAAAAAATAGTGTATGTTGCATTAGTTATGTCACAACAAACTTTTTTTAAAAAAAACAAATTACAATTATTAAATAACACAATACCACAATGCAAAGTATTTCATTATTATGTTTGTAGATAAATTGAATTTTTTTAAAAAAACTATCTATCACTAAACATGTTGTAAATATGTTGCTAACCAATTAATCTAATAAAAAATGAATAAGACATTAAACTATTGGCAAATAAAAAATTACATTCTAAATTAAATGTGACCTATACTTCAGTATACTAAATAAAGAAATGTGTTCATTAATACCAGGGTAATTCGTGGCATTAAGCCTCAATTGCCAGAGGCATTCTTTTACCTCTAACAAAGTCTTGTGGTCACCTCGGCTGTCACTATATGGTACTCTATCCACTACGAAAAACAAAAATTTTTTGAAATTATTACACACCATGCTATGCATGTAGAGTGCGTTAGTGACTCTTTTATTTTTATGTCCCTATTGTGTTCTAAGATCCTCAATCTTAATTTTCTGATGGTCTTTCCAACATAAAATGTTGGACAGCTCATGCACGTGGCCAAATATATGACCATTTTTGTATTACAATTGCAGTAACCTGCACATCTAATAGTCTTTGCAAAACTGTTAACTGCAACGTATGGTCCGTTGTTGATGTATTTACACACGCTACAAGAGTCACATTTGTTCATCATAGATCGTTTGTATATGTTCTGAAGTTCATTAGATTCAAACATTTCTTTCAAACTTTTACCCCTACTGTTAATGAAACTAGGACTATTACCAACAACATTCATAATGTCATTGGTGAACACAGAACACCACAAATCACTAATGATGTTTTTAACTTCAATACTGCAAGAGTTATAAGACAAAATCATAGCATTCTTATGGTCATTTGTATTCGTAGTAACTGTTTTACTTTTAATTAGGCCTGCTTTTAAAATAGGTTTGTAACTAGTCGTTCTTTTCTCTGTCACCTCACTCATAATATTGTTAGTAATGTCTATGGGATAACCTCTTTCAGACAACATGTTTGATAAATTGTTAATTTCTAATTTGAACATGTTGTCATCACTAATTAACCGAGACAGTCTAACCATTTGGCCTTTTATTATATATTTTTTCTGATACAGGGGGTGACAACTTTGAAAATGAAGTAAAGCATTGGAATAAGTTTTTTTGAGGAATATAGTTGATGATAGACTACCATTTTCTTTGTCCTTAATAAGCTTAATGTCCAAGAACTCACACATATCATTGTGAATGTTGAATGTAAATTTTAAAAAAGAAGTACTAGAATTCAAAACATTAATGAAGTCATATATTTCGTCGTCACTCCCCTTCCAAAATATCAGAATGTCATCCAAGAAACGCACATAAAGTGAGATGTTATGCTTAAATTGTGATGAAAAAACATTTTTACATTCCCAGTCGACTAAAACAAGGTTAGCATAAATGGGGGCACATTTGGCCCCCATAGCTACACCGGTGATTTGTTTGTAATATTCTGCTTCAAATAGTACATAGTTGTTGCTAAGAATCATGTCAACCATTTCAACTAATAAATCTTGTTTAACAATATGATGTTCACCAAACACTCGTAAACTATTCCTAAACATCTCCAGTCCTATATCCTTTGGAATGACTGAGAATAAATTGACTACATCAATAGTCACAAATTTATAATCAATATCCCATATTGTATTCCTAATAATGTCCAGACAATGCCACGAGTCTCTAAGCACATGTGGTAAATTATCTAAAATACCCTTACAATGATGATCTACAAATGCGGCCAATGCCTCAGTTTTAGAAACTTTTGCTGAAACAATCTGGCGAAATGTTGGGTTGGCAGTATTTTTATGTATTTTTGGTATACCAAAAATGGAGGGAATAATAGGTGAAGACACTATCAAATAGTCATATTCATCTTTATCTAAAATTCCCTCCATTAACCATTCATACAACTGCCAATCCAATCTAGTATACGCTGCATTGATCTCAAACCTAGAGACTCTTTGGTAGGTGGAGGTGTCATTAAGAAGTGTTAACATACTAGCAATATAGTCAATTTTAGACATAATGACCACCCCCCCACCTTTGTCTGGTTTCATTACTCTGTATCTATCTGACGCAGTCAATTCATGTAAACAAAATCTCTCTCCCTGTGTTAAATTGTCAGTGGACATAGTAAAACCTTTGAAGTACCTTCTAATTTGTGTATCACACATTTTTTCAAACACATGTATTATTGCGTTGTTAGGTGGAATAAATGTACTTCTCCTTTTTAACTTGGGACTATGTCCAATAGGGGGGGTACCCAGACTTGAAAAGTATAAGTTCAAATTCAATTGCCTAGTATAAAGCTTTAAGGACACTAAAATCTTAGCTATATCAGGTCTATATGAAGGGACAAAAGAAAAACCCTTGAAAAAAAGATTAAAATAATCATCTGTAATAATCAAATTACTGTAGTTATGTATATTAAAATTACCTCTCTTTGTAACGTTGTAAATTTTAACCTGTTTATCATTTAACACTGTGTTATCATCGTATCTAACATTTGCAACACTCTGCACATCATCCTCTAATGGAACACTGCATTCAAGGCTAGAATTATCAAAATCAACAACAATATTGTCCGTGTAGTCATCCATCAATACTAAAGGCCAACAGTCTTGCTTGTTAAAAACTTCAGTACAGTCATCCAATGACCCTGTAATAACAGTCAAATCAGCACTTAAAATGTCAATCACTGGTCTTCCTAATAATTCTGGTTGTTTCGTCTGGTCCAACCCTGGTTCCGTTGAAACCTGTTTCTCTTGTGTCCATTGTGAACCACAATTGGGTTTGCAAACTGACGTCATGATACGCTAGAACGCCTTAAAGGTTGTGGTTCTAAAAAACATTCTTGCTCTTCAAAAACTTCATTAATATCATTACCCACAGAAACAAGTGATTCAAGACATTGATCGTTATTGTATAAAGGCCTGTTAAATCTTACTGCATCCTGCCCCAAAGATTTAAAGGCTTTAAAGTGTGAGTATGCCCTGTTTTGAGCATATTCTACTTTATCCCTGTTAAGCTTGTGCATCTTGTTGTCAAGACCTTTCTTAACAAACAAGTCAATGTCACTCAGAATGCTGTCGTATTTTTGTTTGTTAAACTCATAGAGCAAGTCTTTAGTAATATTGTTGTTTAATGCATTTAATTCATCTTTCAATTTATCTAATTTAGAACCATTATTGCGAACTATCAATTTCATAAGATCTATACCTGTTGTATCAAACAACACCAACAGTTCTTGAAAAATGTCCGTGTCTTCCTCAAAGCCCATAGGTAACCGAAACACTTGTAAAACCTTCGGCCCTTGTTTTAATTCTATTGATTTCTGCAAAAAAATGTTGTCCATCTGAAGAGATTTGAAACGCTTAAGTTTCCTCTCGAATTCTTGAAGCTGTTCCCTGAGCGTACCATTACCGACCGCCATCTGAGTATCCTCATTCGAACGAAAAATAGGCGGATCAAGCATATTCAAAAAAATGCCAGGGCGTGGGTTAGATGTCCTGGTTCGATTGCCATCTGGTGGAGAAGTGATGGTATTGTGAATGTTCACAATACCTGCACTTGTAGACGGGGGCGTATGTAAAGTATATATATCAGTCATTGAGTCAGTCAATGTTGCTTCAACATCCGTACGATTTTCAATAGAGTTGGCTGACCCATTGTTTGCTTTGTCTCTACATTGTAGCACTTTAACCAACCTGCTAGTAATGTCCACATATTGAATCATTAACTCCTCCATATAGTCCTCCAAGAAAATTGCAGCTAACAGGCAGATACCCACTTGTCATACACAGGTATCAGAAATCCAACGAACAAAACACACAATGATTAAATAAATGAACCAAGCCGGAATCCCCCTCCGAACAGCAGCTTTAATGGAGAACTCAGATACAACAAAGATAATACAGACTTAGTGCTTTCTCCCAATAACGGGCATCATCAGATTAATGTATGAATTAAAGGAAATTCTACATATACTGAGTAGAGATGTTAACGCCCCCTAAATAATCCAATAGTCAAAAGGCAACAATGATTTTAAATTGTAGACGAGTAATAGATGAACTCCACTACACCTCTTTAAAAGAGTATACACAAAGTTAAACATTATAAAACATTTTATCCAACATTTAACTATTAAACACCATATAAAAATTATGACCAACATATATAGCAAAAATATGTTGTATTTTTAAAAAAAATAGTGTATGTTGCATTAGTTATGTCACAACAAACTTTTTTTAAAAAAAACAAATTACAATTATTAAATAACACAATACCACAATGCAAAGTATTTCATCATTATGTTTGTAGATAAATTGAATTTTTTAAAAAAAACTATCTATCACTAAACATGTTGTAAATATGTTGCTAACCAATTAATCTAATAAAAAATGAATAAGACATTAAACTATTGGCAAATAAAAAATTACATTCTAAATTAAATGTGACCTATACTTCAGTATACTAAATAAAGAAATGTGTTCATTAATACCAGGGTAATTCGTGGCATTAAGCCTCAATTGCCAGAGGCATTCTTTTACCTCTAACAAAGTCTTGTGGTCACCTCCCCTGTCACTATATTGTACTCTATCCACTACGAAAAACAAAAATTCTTTGAAATTATTACACACCATGCTATGCATGTAGAGTGCGTTAGTGACTCTTTTATTTTTTATGTCCCTATTGTGTTCTAAGATCCTCAATCTTAATTTTCTGATGGTCTTTCCAACATAAAATGTTGGACAGCTCATGCACGTGGCCAAATATATGACCATTTTTGTATTACAATTGCAGTAACCTGCACATCTAATAGTCTTTGCAAAACTGTTAACTGCAACGTATGGTCCGTTGTTGATGTATTTACACACGCTACAAGAGCCACATTTGTTCATCATAGATCATTTGTATATGTTCTGAAGTTCATTAGATTCAAACATTTCTTTCAAACTTTTACCCCTACTGTTAATGAAACTAGGACTATTACCAACAACATTCATAATGTCATTGGTGAACACAGAACACCACAAATCACTAATGATGTTTTTAACTTCAATACTGCAAGAGTTATAAGACAAAATCATAGCATTCTTATGGTCATTTGTATTCGTAGTAACTGTTTTACTTTTAATTAGGCCTGCTTTTAAAATAGGTTTGTAACTAGTCGTTCTTTTCTCTGTCACCTCACTCATAATATTGTTAGTAATGTCTATGGGATAACCTCTTTCAGACAACATGTTTGATAAATTGTTAATTTCTAATTTGAACATGTTGTCATCACTAATTAACCGAGACAGTCTAACCATTTGGCCTTTTATTATATTTTTCTTCTGGTACAGGGGGTGACAACTTTGAAAATGAAGTAAAGCATTGGAATAAGTCTTTTTGCGGAATATAGTTGATGATAGACTACCATTTTCTTTGTCCTTAATAAGCTTAATGTCCAAGAACTCACACATATCATTGTGAATGTTGAATGTAAATTTTAAAAAAGAAGTACTAGAATTCAAAACATTAATGAAGTCATATATTTAAATACGTCCTCCCTTCCAAAATATCAGAATGTCATCCAAGAAACGCACATAAAGTGAGATGTTATGCTTAAATTGTGATGAAAAAACATTTTTACATTCCCAGTCGACTAAAACAAGGTTAGCATAAATGGGGGCACATTTGGCCCCCATAGCTACACCGGTGATTTGTTTGTAATATTCTGCTTCAAATAGTACATAGTTGTTGCTAAGAATCATGTCAACCATTTCAACTAATAAATCTTGTTTAACAATATGATGTTCATCAAACACTCGTAAACTATTCCTAAACATCTCCAGTCCTATATCCTTTGGAATGACTGAGAATAAATTGACTACATCAATAGTCACAAATTTATAATCAATATCCCATATTGTATTCCTAATAATGTCCAGACAATGCCACGAGTCTCTAAGCACATGTGGTATATTATCTAAAATACCCTTACAATGATGATCTACAAATGCGGCCAATGCCTCAGTTTTAGAAACTTTTGCTGAAACAATCTGGCGAAATGGTGGGTTTGCAGCATTTTTATGTATTTTTGGAATGCCAAAAATGGAGGGAATAATAGGTGAAGACACTATCAAATAGTCATATTCATCTTTATCTAAAATTCCCTCCATTAACCATTCATACAACTGCCAATCCAATCTAGTATACGCTGCATTGATCTCAAACCTAGAGACTCTTTGGTAGGTGGAGGTGTCATTAAGAAGTGTTAACATACTAGCAATATAGTCAATTTTAGACATAATGACCACCCCCCCCCACCTTTGTCTGGTTTCATTACTCTGTATCTATCTGACGCAGTCAATTCATGTAAACAAAATCTCTCTCCCTGTGTTAAATTGTCAGTGGACATAGTAAAACCTTTGAAGTACCTTCTAATTTGTGTATCACACATTTTTTCAAACACATGTATTATTGCGTTGTTAGGTGGAATAAATGTACTTCTCCTTTTTAACTTGGGACTATGTCCAATAGGGGGGGTACCCAGACTTGAAAAGTATAAGTTCAAATTCGATTGCCTAGTATAAAGCTTTAAGGACACTAAAATCTTAGCTATATCAGGTCTATATGAAGGGACAAAAGAAAAACCCTTGAAAAAAAGATTAAAATAATCATCTGTAATAATCAAATTACTGTAGTTATGTATATTAAAATTACCTCTCTTTGTAACGTTGTAAATTTTAACCTGTTTATCATTTAACACTGTGTTATCATCGTATCTAACATTTGCAACACTCTGCACATCATCCTCTAATGGAACACTGCATTCAAGGCTAGAATTATCAAAATCAACAACAATATTGTCCGTGTAGTCATCCATCAATACTAAAGGCCAACAGTCTTGCTTGTTAAAAACTTCAGTACAGTCATCCAATGACCCTGTAATAACAGTCAAATCAGCACTTAAAATGTCAATCACTGGTCTTCCTAATAATTCTGGTTGTTTCGTCTGGTCCAACCCTGGTTCCGTTGAAACCTGTTTCTCTTGTCCGATTGTGAACCACAATTGGGTTTGCAAACTGACGTCATGGATACGTTGTGAACGCCTTTAAAGGTTGTGGTTCTAAAAAACATTCTTGCTCTTCAAAAACTTCATTAATATCATTACCCACAGAAACAAGTGATTCAAGACATTGATCGTTATTGTATAAAGGCCTGTTAAATCTTACTGCACCCTGCCCCAAAGATTTAAAGGCTTTAAAGTGTGAGTATGCCCTGTTTTGAGCATATTCTACTTTATCCCTGTTAAGCTTGTGCATCTTGTTGTCAAGACCTTTCTTAACAAACAAGTCAATGTCACTCAGAATGCTGTCGTATTTTTGTTTGTTAAACTCATAGAGCAAGTCTTTAGTAATATTGTTGTTTAATGCATTTAATTCATCTTTCAATTTATCTAATTTAGAACCATTATTGCGAACTATCAATTTCATAAGATCTATACCTGTTGTATCAAACAACACCAACAGTTCTTGAAAAATGTCCGTGTCTTCCTCAAAGCCCATAGGTAACCGAAACACTTGTAAAACCTTCGGCCCTTGTTTTAATTCTATTGATTTCTGCAAAAAAATGTTGTCCATCTGAAGAGATTTGAAACGCTTAAGTTTCCTCAATTCTTGAAGCTGTTCCCTGAGCGTACCATTACCGACCGCCATCTGAGTATCCTCATTCGAACGAAAAATAGGCGGATCAAGCATATTCAAAACGCCAGGGCGTGGGTTAGATGTCCTGGTTCGATTGCCATCTGGTGGAGAAGTGATGGTATTGTGAATGTTCACAATACCTGCACTTGTAGACGGGGGCGTATGTAAAGTATATATATCAGTCATTGAGTCAGTCAATGTTGCTTCAACATCCGTACGATTTTCAATAGAGTTGGCTGACCCATTGTTTGCTTTGTCTCTACATTGTAGCACTTTAACCAACCTGCTAGTAATGTCCACATATTGAATCATTAACTCCTCCATATAGTCCTCCAAGAAAATTGCAGCTAACAGGCAGATACCCACTTGTCATACATAGGTATCAGAAATCCAACGAACGAAACACACAATGATTAAATAAATGAACCAAGCCGGAATCCCCCTCCGAACAGCAGCTTTAATGGAGAACTCAGATACAACAAAGATAATACAGACTTAGTGCTTTCTCCCAATAACGGGCATCATCAGAGTAATGTATGAATTAAAGGAAATTCTACATATACTGAGTAGAGATGTTAACGCCCCCTAAATAATCCAATAGTCAAAAGGCAACAATGATTTTAAATTGTAGACGAGTAATAGATGAACTCCACTACACCTCTTTAAAAGAGTATACACAAAGTTAAACATTATAAAACATTTTATCCAACATTTAACTATTAAACACCATATAAAAATTATGACCAACATATATAGCAAAAATATGTTGTATTTTTTAAAAAAATAGTGTATGTTGCATTAGTTATGTCACAACAAACTTTTTTTAAAAAAACAAATTACAATTATTAAATAACACAATACCACAATGCAAAGTATTTCATCATTATGTTTGTAGATAAATTGAATTTTTTTAAAAAACTATCTATCACTAAACATGTTGTAAATATGTTGCTAACCAATTAATCTAATAAAAAATGAATAAGACATTAAACTATTGGCAAATAAAAAATTACATTCTAAATTAAATGTGACCTATACTTCAGTATACTAAATAAAGAAATGTGTTCATTAATACCAGGGTAATTCGTGGCATTAAGCCTCAATTGCCAGAGGCATTCTTTTACCTCTAACAAAGTCTTGTGGTCACCTCTTCTGTCACTATATTGTACTCTATCCACTACGAAAAACAAAAATTTTTTGAAATTATTACACACCATGCTATGCATGTAGAGTGCGTTAGTGACTCTTTTATTTTTTATGTCCCTATTGTGTTCTAAGATCCTCAATCTTAATTTTCTGATGGTCTTTCCAACATAAAATGTTGGACAGCTCATGCACGTGGCCAAATATATGACCATTTTTGTATTACAATTGCAGTAACCTGCACATCTAATAGTCTTTGCAAAACTGTTAACTGCAACGTATGGTCCGTTGTTGATGTATTTACACACGCTACAAGAGCCACATTTGTTCATCATAGATCGTTTGTATATGTTCTGAAGTTCATTAGATTCAAACATTTCTTTCAAACTTTTACCCCTACTGTTAATGAAACTAGGACTATTACCAACAACATTCATAATGTCATTGGTGAACACAGAACACCACAAATCACTAATGATGTTTTTAACTTCAATACTGCAAGAGTTATAAGACAAAATCATAGCATTCTTATGGTCATTTGTATTCGTAGTAACTGTTTTACTTTTAATTAGGCCTGCTTTTAAAATAGGTTTGTAACTAGTCGTTCTTTTCTCTGTCACCTCACTCATAATATTGTTAGTAATGTCTATGGGATAACCTCTTTCAGACAACATGTTTGATAAATTGTTAATTTCTAATTTGAACATGTTGTCATCACTAATTAACCGAGACAGTCTAACCATTTGGCCTTTTATTATATTTTTCTTCTGGTACAGGGGGTGACAACTTTGAAAATGAAGTAAAGCATTGGAATAAGTCTTTTTGCGGAATATAGTTGATGATAGACTACCATTTTCTTTGTCCTTAATAAGCTTAATGTCCAAGAACTCACACATATCATTGTGAATGTTGAATGTAAATTTTAAAAAAGAAGTACTAGAATTCAAAACATTAATGAAGTCATATATTTCGTCGTCACTCCCCTTCCAAAATATCAGAATGTCATCCAAGAAACGCACATAAAGTGAGATGTTATGCTTAAATTGTGATGAAAACACATTTTACATTCCCAGTCGACTAAAACAAGGTTAGCATAAATGGGGGCACATTTGGCCCCCATAGCTACACCGGTGATTTGTTTGTAATATTCTGCTTCAAATAGTACATAGTTGTTGCTAAGAATCATGTCAACCATTTCAACTAATAAATCTTGTTTAACAATATGATGTTCACCAAACACTCAGAACTATTCCTAAACATCTCCAGTCCTATATCCTTTGGAATGACTGAGAATAAATTGACTACATCAATAGTCACAAATTTATAATCAATATCCCATATTGTATTCCTAATAATGTCCAGACAATGCCACGAGTCTCTAAGCACATGTGGTATATTATCTAAAATAGCCTTACAATGATGATCTACAAATGTGGCCAATGTCTCAGTTTTAGACCCTTTTGCTGAAACAATCGGGCGAAATGGTGGGTTGGCAGTATTTTTATGTATTTTTGGTATACCAAAAATGGAGGGAATAATAGGTGAAGACACTATCAAATAGTCATATTCATCTTTATCTAAAATTCCCTCCATTAACCATTCATACAACTGCCAATCCAATCTAGTATACGCTGCATTGATCTCAAACCTAGAGACTCTTTGGTAGGTGGAGGTGTCATTAAGAAGTGTTAACATACTAGCAATATAGTCAATTTTAGACATAATGACCACCCACCCACCTTTGTCTGGTTTCATTACTCTGTATCTATCCGACGCAGTCAATTCATGTAAACAAAATCTCTCCCCCTGTGTTAAATTGTCAGTGGACATAGTAAAACCTTTGAAGTACCTTCTAATTTGTGTATCACACATTTTTTCAAACACATGTATTATTGCGTTGTTAGGTGGAATAAATGTACTTCTCCTTTTTAACTTGAGACTATGTCCAATAGGGGGGGGTACCCAGACTTGAAAAGTATAAGTTCAAATTCAATTGCCCAGTATAAAGCTTTAAGGACACTAAAATCTGAGCTATAGCAGGTCTATATGAAGGGACAAAAGAAAAACCCTTGAAAAAAAGATTAAAATAATCATCTGTAATAATCAAATTACTGTAGTTATGTATATTAAAATTACCTCTCTTTGTAACGTTGTAAATTTTAACCTGTTCATCATTTAACACTGTGTTATCATCGTATCTAACATTTGCAACACTCTGCACATCATCCTCTAATGGAACACTGCATTCAAGGCAAGAATTATCAAAATCAACAACAATATTGTCCGTGTAGTCATCCATCAATACTAAAGGCCAACAGTCTTGTATGTTAAAAACTTCAGTACAGTCATCCAATGACCCTGTAATAACAGTCAAAGCAGCACTTAAAATGTCAATCACTGGTCTTCCTAATAATTCTGGTTGTTTCGTCTGGTCCAACCCTGGTTCCGTTGAAACCTGTTTCTCTTGTCCGTATTGTGAACCACAATTGGGTTCGCAAACTGACGTTCGCGGATACGTTGTGAACGCCTTAAAGGTTGTGGTTCTAAAAAACATTCTTGCTCTTCAAAAACTTCATTAATATCATTACCCACAGAAACAAGTGATTTAAGACATTGATCGTTTTTGTATAAAGGCCTGTTAAATCTTACTGCACCCTGCCCCAAAGATTTAAAGGCTTTAAAGTGTGAGTATGCCCTGTTTTGAGCATATTCTACTTTATCCCTGTTAAGCTTGTGCATCTTGTTGTCAAGACCTTTCTTAACAAACAAGTCAATGTCACTCAGAATGCTGTCGTATTTTTGTTTGTTAAACTCATAGAGCAAGTCTTTAGTAATATTGTTGTTTAATGCATTTAATTCATCTTTCAATTTATCTAATTTAGAACCACTATTGCGAACTATCAATTTCATAAGATCTATACCTGTTGTATCAAACAACGCCAACAGTTCTTGAAAAATGTCCGTGTCTTCCTCAAAGCCCATAGGTAACCGAAACACTCGTAAACCCTTCGGCACTTGTTTTAATTCTATTGATTTCTGCAAAAAAAATGTTGTCCATCTGAAGAGATTTGAAACGCTTAAGTTTCCTCTCGATTTCTTGAAGCTGTTCCCTGAGCGTACCATTACCAACCGCCATCTGAGTATCCTCATTCGAACGAAAAATAGGCGGATCAAGCATATTCAAAAAAACGCCAGGGCGTGGGTTAGATGTCCTTGTTCGATTGCCATCTGGTGGAGAACTGATGGTATTGTGAATGTTCACAATACCTGCACTTGTAGACGGGCGCGTATGTAAAGTATATATATCAGCCATTGAGTCAGTCAATGTTGCTTCAACATCCGTACGATTTTCAATAGAGTTGGCTGACCCATTGTTTGCCTTGTCTCTACATTGTAGCACTTTAACCAACCTGCTTGTAATGTCCACATATTGAATCATTAACTCCTCCATATAGTCCTCCAAGAAAATTGCAGCTAACAGGCAGATACCCACTTGGCGTACACAGGTATCAGAAATCCAACGAATGAAACACACAATGATTAAATAAATGAACCAAGCCGGAATTCCCCTCGAAACAGCAGCTTTAATGGAGAACTCAGATACAACAAAGATAATACAGACTTAGCGCTTTCTCCCAATAACGGGCATCATCAGAGTAATGTATGAATTAAAGGAAATTCTACATATACTGAGTAGAGATGTTAACGCCCACTAAATAATCCAATAGTCAAAAGGCAACAATGATTTTAAATTGTAGACGAGTAATAGATGAACTCCACTACACCTCTTTAAAAGAGTATACACAAAGTTAAACATTATAAAACATTTTATCCAACATTTAACTATTAAACACCATATAAAAATTATGACCAACATATATAGCAAAAATATGTTGTATTTTTTAAAAAAATAGTGTATGTTGCATTAGTTATGTCACAACAAACTTTTTTTAAAAAAACAAATTACAATTATTAAATAACACAATACCACAATGCAAAGTATTTCATCATTATGTTTGTAGATAAATTGAATTTTTTTAAAAAAACTATCTATCACTAAACATGTTGTAAATATGTTGCTAACCAATTAATCTAATAAAAAATGAATAAGACATTAAACTATTGGCAAATAAAAAATTACATTCTAAATTAAATGTGACCTATACTTCAGTATACTAAATAAAGAAATGTGTTCATTAATACCAGGGTAATTCGAGGCATTAAGCCTCAATTGCCAGAGATATTCTTTTACCTCTTACAAAGTCTTGTGGTCACCTCCCCTGTCACTATATGGTACTCTATCCACTACGAAAAACAAAAATTTTTTGAAATTATTACACACCATGCTATGCATGTAGAGTGCGTTAGTGACTCTTTTATTTTTTATGTCCCTATTGTGTTCTAAGATCCTCAATCTTAATTTTCTGATGGTCTTTCCAACATAAAATGTTGGACAGCTCATGCACGTGGCCAAATATATGACCATTTTTGTATTACAATTGCAGTAACCTGCACATCTAATAGTCTTTGCAAAACTGTTAACTGCAACGTATGGTCCGTTGTTGATGTATTTACACACGCTACAAGAGCCACATTTGTTCATCATAGATCGTTTGTATATGTTCTGAAGTTCATTAGATTCAAACATTTCTTTCAAACTTTTACCCCTACTGTTAATGAAACTAGGACTATTACCAACAACATTCATAATGTCATTGGTGAACACAGAACACCACAAATCACTAATGATGTTTTTAACTTCAATACTGCAAGAGTTATAAGACAAAATCATAGCATTCTTATGGTCATTTGTATTCGTAGTAACTGTTTATGATATGATATCAACTGATATGCCTGTTTGTTTCTGACTCTTCCAGGCCTCAGATACTCTCACGTATATATTTGACAGCCTCAGGGAAAGGAACATATAACTGGGATACACCTGTCATATAGTTCAGACATTTTGCAGTTCAGACTTTGGGTGATTCAGAGCATTTCTATTACTACACCTTTTCTGATGTCCAAGCGGTGTCTACTCTCACTTATTGACATTTGTTATTAAGTGAGATTCAACAGCTTTCTGCCTAGTGTTAATACATTTCACAGGGAGTCAGAGGGGCACAGCTAACATTTGTTTACAAATCAGGGTCATCACTGTAGAGCAGTCACTGTTGGGAGGTCTGGCCTGTGACCTATGCAAATATGCCAGTGTTTATCCTGCCCTGATACTGTGTGGGGTTTGTAAGCTGCTACTGTAACCTTATTCCCTACTAGCATGGCTGATTCTCTTTTCACAGTCATGTCATGCAATTCAACAACACCTGCTGGTTAAGGCCCACAGTACAAGATTTGTGTTATGTCATTCCTTTTTCCCTTTACATTCCCTCATAGTAATGCATGATATATTTATTACAGCACCAAGTTATTGTACATGTGCTGTGGCTCAGTGGTAATTCATGCAGTCTGGTGTGTCCAAGGTCCGGGGTTTGAGACTGACAGGGGTATTTTATTTTGCTGATGAGCAGACTACAGGCCTTGTCATACAGAGTGACTAAGGCACTTTTAAGCAGTTGTAAGCGGGTTTGCGCGAGTTTGCGCAACACTTAGCTACGCTTATCTATGCTTAGCTAAGCGCACACAAGCGCATACCCGCTGACTACTGCTTAAAAGTGCTTATTCACGCTAACACCCTCTCTAATTTCTTTTAAAGAAATGAAAATGGGGATATAGGAAAGTGGTGAAAAAGGGGGCACAAAGAGGGTAGGACAGTAGGAAAGCAAGCTTGGGATGTGCGGGAAGGATGTAGGGAAGGCCCATAGCTGCCCAATTCTTTACCAGCAACAGCTGTGCATATGTTAGAAATTTAGAGTGAAATTTGAATCCTTCCACCCCTGAGAGAGGAGTGAGGACAACAAAGTATGTTGTACAGCCAATTGTAATTATCAGTTTACATGTCCAGCAGACATGTGTGCGAAATGGGCAGCTATGTATTGGGCGTAATTCTTTTACGGGCACAGATTTCCCTTTTTTTTTTTTTTCTTTCAGGTAGGAGTGGAATGTGAGGTAAAGGAAGTAGGAAAATTGAGGGAGGTGGGTTGGAGAGGTTAACAGACAAGACAAACAAGATGCATACAGGGGCGGAGTATGACACATGTGGTGGGTACACACAATTGATGGGGACGGATGCTTGGATATCGCAAGCCCATGAGCCCACAGATGGCAACAGTGGAACTGAGATCCTCACCTATGGGCAGTTACCACTGTGCCTTCACAGCCCAGGCCGAGGCTGTGCTGGGGGGCTGGATATGAGGGGCAGGCACACCCATGAGTTGCGCCAATCTCGCCTCAAGCTGGCATAGTGGATCAGTCATGGAACGTCTGATCTGACTACACACCACAGCCCGGACCCTTTGGAGGGTGAGTGTAGGCTCTCCTCTGGCCACGCTTGCAGAGGGGGGCGAGCCCCATCCCCTGCAGTGCTTCCACCCGTAGGTGGCACAGGGCCACTGGAGGAGGAGGTCCTGGGCTGGGCACTGGTGCCAGGTACAATTGCCAGCCGAGGTGGGAGAGGTGGGTCCGCTGGGACCCGCCTTCCCTGTTGTCCTAAGTTTAGCAGTATTTAATGGCATTTTGGGTTAGTAACAAACAACACCATTCCAAATTAGTTGTAACAGCATGCATTAGTATTCACATTAGCCAAACACACATGAATTCCAAACGTTGAACAGCAAGCATAACACATGCATATTTAGAACAACAGTGGACATTCCAACAGCATGCAGGGTTGATTGGTGGCAACGGGCCATCAGGTTTGGATATGTGAACAGGGCACATGCATCAACGTACATGCAGATATGTATAAACCAACAGGACAAATGTCCATATGAATTAATTGTGAATAGACATACCCAGTTTGGTGTGGAATGGCATCATTTGTGAACATAACATAGGATGGTAAAATATTACATTAACAACTTAAAATACCTATACATATACTGTACATTCCTACTAGCTGCAGATATATATCCCCTACATGTATTAGTACAGTTCCCTGTATGTAACCTTAGAAATGTTGGTGATGGAGATGTTACTGCTACATTAATATACATACCATTTGTATTCATATATGTTCATATATGGCTGTGTTCAGGTAAAGTATCCTGCTACATTTGAACAGTTACGTACAGTTCTAGCAACACACTGACATTTGTGGGATCACAAGCTGCTCATGGACCAGATTAACATGTACATACTATACATAAAACAGTTGAGGACTATAAATATTCCTCTGAGATACTGGCATTCCCATCAGCCAGTTTATATGGGCCTAGACAACTGTGGATGTTCAGCATTTCATACATCCATACTATCTCCATAATGCAAGGGTAGAACAACATATCCAAAATGTGGGACGGACACAGTCCAGGTATTATACTTTATTAAAAACATTTCACTCTTTGGTTGTGGCTGTCTCATTCATTTCATTATGTAGTGCATGCAGTATACCTTTATTCCAGACTTCTTACACCTTTATTGGTAGCTTCATACTCTTTCTCACGCTCTCTAACTTATTTTATATTTACATTTCAGGATGGTACTTAATTCCAGGCTTTAATAACATTTATTACTGGCTTACAACAATCCTTTCCAGCTGACTCACTTATTTCATATGACAGTATATACAAGGATGTATTCAAGACTTGTCTGTCCTTTATTGATGGATTAGAACACTCATTTTTCAGGCTGAAGCCGTTATCTGATATTACAATATAGGTGGAAACTCTATTTGAGACTTGTTTACTCTTTATTAATGGATTACAATACTCTTTTTCAGGCTGCATCACTTATCTGATCTTAGAATACTAACAGAAGATTTATTCTAAGCTTATTTGACCTTTATCACTGGGTTACAACACTGAACTTTTTTACAGGCTGTCTCACTTATATTCTATAATAATACCAGCTGAATAATTACTAACCTGCCTGGTGGTGCAGCCTTAACAGCCTATCAGCATAGACTTGCCGATTCGCGGAACGAACACCTGCAGCTGTAATATAAATGAAATGATATTGGAACATACATATCCATACTATAGGCTAGGATAGCATTTCTTACATACTTAATTACATGGATACTTACTCAGTAGTGGGGCATTGGGCATATGACGGGCCTCCTGGATCCATCGGTTCGGTTGGTCCTCCTTTCGACGTTTCAGGTCCACATGGTGGTGACGGACCTGCTCACCAGTCCTGGGAATGCCTGTGGCACTGGTAAAATCATGTGCCAACTGGCTCTATGCCTCTGCCTTGTACGCTCCCCATTAAACCTGGCCCTGCATGAGTTGGCCTTCATGTTGGTGGACTAGGAGCCAAACCATATATTTAGACTCCTCAATGCCCCACCTTTGAGCTCTAAAGCGATTACCTTCTCCGACGCCAGCCATCCTGACTGCAAGTGGGTACCACAATCAGTTATGGTGAGTATTCCCGCCTATGGGACTTAAATATGCTGCATTTCCCGCACTTTTTTGTGATTGGCCGTTTTTGAGAATTCTAAGCTGACTGCAAACCTGCTTTGTAATGATTAATCTACCATTTCTATGTATATGTATGCTAATAGTGGCTGTTTCTTATAAACTGTCATGGCTTAGTGGTTCTGTGGTTTGATTATGATGCACAGGGTCCTGGGTTTGAACCTTGTCACTCTTTTATTTTAATACTGTCTAGACAGGCTAGGGGGTGTGGCTGCGTTTAAGCAACCTAGCTCTACGTTGCTCCCCAGTGCCCTACGGTGCCCTGGTTGGCGCGGCGCGCACGTCCACGCAAACACATTGCACTGGGTAAAGCTCTTTTCACCTTTGGCCAACTCTATTGCACTGGGTAAAGCACTATTACACTATAAGCAACTCTGTTTAGCTGAGTGAAGTGCTATTAAACTATGGGCAACTCTGTTTAACTGCATAAAGTGCTAGTAAACTATGGGCACCTCTGTTTAGATGGGTATAGCGCTATTCAAATATGGGCATCTCTGTTTAGCTGTGTAAAATGTTGCTTAACGGCAGGCTATTATGTATCTGGGTCTTTTCAAAATATATATTTTGTTTGCTGATACATTGGCCATGTCACTGCTTTTAATAACATTTTAATCATATTTGTCTGGTATTATTTCAAATACTGATTTAAAACATAAATAGTAAGGGGAGTGCTGGAACTTGAACTAATAACATTTTAATCATATTTGTCTGGTATTATTTCAAATACTGATTTAAAACATAAATAGTAAGGGGAGTGCTGGAACTTGAACCGTGAATGCCTTCTCTTTGTGCATATGCTCTACCATTACGCTATTGCTATTTGGATTAATTTGCATAAGTAATTCTTATATGCTCTCCAATGTCACAATTGCTAACTGTGGTTAAGCAATGGGCACACCTACGCAAACAAGCACAAATACGGTCAGCTATATTGTGGATTTAAAAAAAATATATTTATTTGTTATGCTTTATAACTGTGATGAGGGTTTACAGTGTCAGGGAGTGTTGTGTTGGGTGCAAGTACATTTGAGTGAACTCGCTCTTGTCTGTTGACACTATGCTTTTTAAAACTTTGCAGGGGCGCAGACTTTTAGACTGCTCAGCAGTCGGACACGCCCCCTGCTTGCGTACTCAGTCCGTGTAAGAGTTACGGATGAGTCAGCATGCCCTCATGAATATTCATGGCACGCTGATGTCATACCGTTCAACTGCAGCCTCCGAGTAAGACATATTAAGTCTTACACGGAGGTTTCGTGAATCTGGCCCACTGTCTTTTAATCATCATTTCACATGCCTCACAGAGATTACAAATGGTCAGCATGACTACGTCTTTGTAAACTGTAAGCACAGGCAGTTACTTCATGTTAGGCATTTCATGCAGTGTACATATCACCATGTCATGCCTAATTAACAGAAGAAAGGAATGTCATGTTATTTGCAAGTATTTCCTTATTACTGATTTCCTGTCTGTGTGAGTTACTGGGGCAAAACTTTAAAGTGATCGCTCCCCTGTAATGCAGTACCTTAACACGTCTGTCAGGCAGAAGTGTGTAAAATTAGACTAGTTACTTGGTTAAACATTTAATTATTAACACAAGCATTTTATACCGACATGTGCTCAACAGGCATGTTAAAGAGCTGCACTACACCTGAATGATTGCATTAACAGCGTTGCCCCGATAACGGAAATGTACACATTCACAACTATATAGCACATGTATTCAATTACGTAGATGTATGTGTGTTAATGTCTATATATATATATATATATACATATATATATATATATATATATATATATATATATATATATATATATATATATATATTATATATATATATATATATCTATATATATTATATATATATATATATATATATACATACACATACATAGATATAGATTATATATCTCAAGAACATATATAGGAAAACTACAAAACACGCTCCCCAACACATCCAGTGGCTAGACACTCAACAGCCACCAACCCACAGGATATGACTTACAAACACACACACCTGTTACGCCTCGGAATAGAACACCTTCCTAACTACTTTAACACTACAGCATTATGCAGTTACAGAACGCGCTACTGAGATTACTAGGTTACAGCAGTCCGAGAGGTGTATTTCTAGGTGGGTGACATCAGCAGGACTGCCAAAGTTGAGTATATGAATTGTACGGAGTGTGAGTACTCTAAAAGCATTGGTCTGTCCTCAGGCAGACGGACGGACACACACACACACACACACACACACACACACACACACACACACACACACACTTGGCAAGTCTGAGATTAGAACACTGACCTAACTACTTTATCACACTACAGCAATATGCAGTTATAGAACGTACTACAGGAACTACTAGGCTACGACATTCCCAGAGGTGTATTTATAGGTGAGTGACATCAGCAGCCTTGCTAAAGTTGAGTATATGAATTGTAAGGACTGTGAGTAGTCTAAAAAGCATTTCTCGCTACACAGTCTGAGACAGATAGACATGCACACAATCACACACACAATTGGCAAGTCTGGGGTTAGAAATACTACCTAACTAGTTTATCACTACAGCAATATGCAGTTATGGGATGCGCCATGGAGATTACTGAGCTACAGCTCTCCCAAAGGTGTATTTCACATTAGATGATCTCAGCAGGCTAGTCATAATATTGCTATGGGGAGGGTAGTGCGTGCATGGGCCATAACCCATTCATGTAGGGGTTGACATGCCACATGCGGGCACATATGGGGTCATATGTCATAGGTACATGTATACAGCTACTAGATGACTACTTTCTTGTACAGTCATGTTGCACAGCTGGCACGTGCACCACATAGTCTGTCATGCTGACAGATACTGGTGGCTTGTATCTGCAGTGAATGACATCTGCACCTCACGTGTTTGGGGCCTTTTGGCTGTGTGCTGGGTGGGACAGGCCCAGATGGCTCTGTGGCTTATTATAGTGTGTTGTCCTTACATATATGCCTGTATTCCTATCGACTGTGTGTGCAATGCAGGAGTAGTGCATACTGACGTGTCTGCACTAAGAACTGCGACTGCCAGATATGTCTGGACCACTGGTATTTGCAGACATTGCCTTCATGTGTTTAAGTGTGTATGCTTGCCCAGTATGACCTTTCAGTATGTTGTTGACTGACATTGCCTTCATACCTTCAAGTGTGCGAGCATGCCCAGTATGGCCATCTGTATCGCATGTGTGGATCAAGTCCAGGTAGTTTGTACTGACCTTTGTGTTGTACACCGACAGTTAGCATGCTGTGTCTGCAGGGTATCCATCGGTCATTTGGCATTGACTGTCGCCGCATGTCTGCATAGTGGGGGAGGGACACCTGATTGTATCTACATTCCTACACAGGAGCGGGAGGGCACACCTGACTGTTGCTATAAATGTACGTTGGATGGGGGGTGGCACACCTGACACTTGTACACATTTGCTAGGACTGTACTGGTATGTCAGGTACTCCATTTCAGTGTGTAGTCTCACCTATTGTGCTGGCTAGAGGCATACCAGTGTACTACAGATCTTAGCTTTAATTACCAACATATTAGTTTCTGACTTCCTAGCCTTCACTACTTACGTCTAACTGCCTGGCCTGCTGTAGTCTGTCTGTGTGGGTCTGGGGGAGGGGTTATCCATAGGGCACAGTCAGAGACCATAGTACATTTGTTTGTGTCTGTCTATACCTGTCCTGCTGGCTGAGACTTGTGTGGGTCTTATGGACACACATGCCACTCAGCCCATTACCTGTAGTGGTTTTTGTCATCCTGTGTAGTACTGGCTACTATGGTGACTCTAGTATGTGTTACAGATGTCATGGTGCCACTATGGGTGTCTACTGTCTGCTGCCTTAACATTCGGCCACTCAATTCCCTTGCATGCTCAAATCCATACCATAGCTACAGGTAACAACACATTCTACTCCATTTGGCAATTGGTAGGTTGATTGACTTACCTTGAGGGTGTGCCAAACTTGAGGATGGTGCTGGAGGGCTGCCTATGTTAGATGCACATAGTACGCTCCCTATCCATGGTTGAGCACAGGTAGTGTCATGTTTGGCATCCCTTTTACTGTCTGTGCAAGTCAGAGAGGGTGTCATTCCTTGGGTCCCTACTGTATCAGTGCATATGCTATGCGTTGCCTCTTTGCCATGGTCAGGTCATACTGGGCATGCCTCCTTCTGCATACTGGGTCAGGCTCAGGTTGTTCCCTCTCCGAGTCACTCTGTGCCTGTACAGGCCTTGGCATTGATGGGGGGCTGTGTGGCCCTGCCCCATGCTGTTCCTGCTGCAGTTGTTTCCGCAGGATCATATTGTGTAGCATAGCACATACCATAACAATCTGGGTGCATGTAGCTGGTGAATACGGCAAGGCTCCACCGGATGTGTCCAGACACCGGAACCATGTTCTGAGCATCCCAAACACATGCTCTATTATATGTCTTGCCTGTGCGTGTGCCTCATTATGGCATTGTTGTTCAGGTATGTGTGCATTTCTGATGGCCACGGCTCCAGTGGGTACCCAGCATCCCACACTAGATGATCATAGGGGATGTCCATATCAGCAGATCTGTGGTACAGCTGCGTCAGATGCCATATTTCTGAATCATCATAGCTTCCAGGGCAGACAGCACACACATTCATTATAATGCCCTGGGCATCACATACGACCTGGCAGTTGATGGAGGGGATGCCCCTGCGGTTGATGTAAGCCCTACCCTGCTCACTGGGTGGTGCTTTGATGTGTAAGTGTGTGCAATCTATAGCACCCACTACCCCATGGAATTCTGCTATTTGGTGGAAGAGATGCATATTGCTGGTCAACACCTCATGTGTGTTGAGGAAATAAATGTACTCACTGGCATGTGCTGACATGGCATCCAGGAACTGGTGGAATACTCTGGATGCTGATGCCTGTGAGATCCTCATGATATCCCCAGTTGTGCTTTGGGAGGTACCTGTGGCTAGTATACCTAGGCCTACACATACCTTGGTATCCACTGGGATGGGTTCCCCTCGGCCAGTTTGATGTGTCAGGTGTGGCTGGCACAGCTCAACAATTTGCTGTAGGAGGTGTCTGTCCACCCTATAGCGCTTCACTATCTCCAACTCATGTAGCCCCTACTAGGTTTCCCTGAGTCTGTACACTCTTCTCTGTCTCCTCACTGTGGGTTGTTCGGCAGCATTCACAGCCTCACCACTCTCAGCCTCTTGCACATGTTGTTCTATGGTGCCTGCTGCAGCCCTTCTCATTTTGTAGGTTTGTTTGTTAAAATCTCCCCACTTGTATACAGTGGTGGTGTAGAGTGTGGAAAAATCAGAGGGGAAGGTGTTTGCTTAGTTTATAGTAATGTTCTGGGCTGGGCTGGTCTGCTACCTCTGTATTTGGCTGATCCTGATACATTTCACCTGTCAGCTCAGCTAGTTCTCCTTGATTACTTTCCTACTGCTGTTTTCCCTTCTGATTGCCCTAGGAAGGTTTAGACACACCCCTAGCTTAGCCATGCTAAGCTAGGAGCAATCCCGAGCCACAGGGCTCCAATCCACTTACAGTATGCTTGACACCCCCCCCATGATGTCACCTATATCCAAGTCTTATACCTGGCTATCTATACTCTTACACTCTTGGGACCTGCCTCACACCCTGGGGAAAACTGGGATTCACTATCCTTCACCTTATTTGCATAGGATTGCCTGCTAATGCATAGTTACATGTCCCATACTGAGCCTCCCATAAACTAACCACTGCTTACCGTTGCGCAAACCCGCACACACCCACTCACAACTGCTTAAAAGTGCTTTACTCACTCCATATCCAACGGCCCTTGTTCTGCCCAAGAACAAAATAACCGGACTCTACAAGGCTCGAAACCAGGACCCTGCCCACCACAGCCGATGTGCTTTACTACTAAGCCATGGCAGATATACAGACATCAGATGTTATCACAAGCTTATCATCCAGCACAGTCATTCAACAGTATAGAACATGTATTAATGTCCATATATATATATATATTTATATATATATATATATATATATATATATATATATATATATATATATATACACACACACACACACACACACACACACATACATAGATATAGATTATATATCCCAAGAACAAACCTCGTGACACCAAAGCATTAGAAAAGAATGAAAAGATAAACACCTGCAGCTCCTGTATTATGTACTGGTGTTAATCCCAAGGCAAGTGTGTTTCTGTCCGACACATGGGTTCAGACCGTATTCTGGGTAATATTACGGTTGCTGACTTTACTCACTAGGCCTGTTGTCAAATGTATGGGTATGTCTTGCCAACTCAGTTTCTTGGCTGATTGTGACATATATGGCCACTATATAGGGAAACTACAAAACATGATCCTCAACACACCCAGTGGCTAGACACTCACTGCCACCAACACATAAGATATGACTGACAAACACACACACCTGCTATGACTTGGAATAGAGCACCTACCTAACTACTTTAACACACTACAGCATTATGCAGTTACAGAACACACTACCAAGATTACTGGGTCACAGCAATCCCAGAGGTGTATTCCTAGGTGGGTGACATCATCAGCCTTGCCAAAGTTGAGTATAGGAATTGTACGGAGTGTGAGTACTCTAAAAAGCATTGTTCTGTCCTCAGGCAGATGGACACACACACTTGGCATGTCTATGTTTAGAACACCGACTTAACTACTTTATCATACTGCAGCATTACACAGTTACAGAATGTACTACCGAGATTACTGGGTCATAGCAATCCCAGAGGTGTATTCCTAGGTGGATGACATCATCAGCCTTGTCAAAGTTGGGTATAGGAATTGTACGGAGTGTGAGTACTCTAAAAAGCATTGTTCTGTCCTCAGGTAGACACACACACATACACACAGTCACACACTCTTGGCATGTCTGGGATTAGAACACTGACCTAACTACTTTATCACACTACAACATTACACAGTTAGTGAACACACTACCGAGATTCTGGGTCACAGCAATCCCAGAGTTGTATTCCTAGGTGGGTGACATCATCAGCCTTGCCAAAGTTGAGTATAGGAATTGTACGGAGTGTGAGTACTCTAAAAAGCATTGTTCTATCCTCAGGCAGACGGACACACACACACTTGGCATGTCTATGATTAGAACACCAACTTAACTACTTTATCATACTACAGCATTACACAGTTACAGAATGTACCACCGAGATTACTGGGTCATAGCAATCCCAGAAGTGTATTCCTAGGTGGATGACATCATCAGCCTTGTCAAAGTTGGGTATAGGAATTGTACGGAGTGTGAGTACTCTAAAAAGCATTGCTCTGTCCTCAGGCAGGTGGACACACACACACACACACACACACACACACACACACACACACACACACACACACACACCAGTGGTGGGATCAGAACACCTGCCTATCTACAGATCACTATTACAGTACTATGCAGTTACAAGTTGCACCACAGAGATTACACATTCCAAGGCAGTCATCATGACTTTCTAGGATTGCGGACAGCAACAGGGATGCTGACAGTTAAGATGTACATAGCTGTGAACCTGTGTGTTTAAAGCAGGAGTCCATCCCGAACAGGAGTATGCCCATCTGTGGAATGGATGACTACAATCACTATACAAGGTTACAATGGCCATGCTCATACACATAGAAGCACACAACTTACACAAGGTGTCAGTGGGCATGCTCACACACTTAGTAGCACACAGCTGTTTGGAATGCACTATGAGTCCAACTACACAAGGTTATACTGGGCATGCTCATACACTTTGTAGCACAGGGCTGTTTCGGATGCAGTCTGATTCTAAACACGGAAGGCCACAGTGGCCATGCTCATACAGTTAGACGTACAGAACATGTTGTAATGGACTCTGGTGTTAGTAGTTGTTATTGTTAGTAGGAATGCTGCACTACATATATCTGACACTGGTCATCTACACAACGTCTGCTGCTGTCAGTCACCTTAGATGTATCAGTCTATACCAAGCACAATACTACCACTCACAGTGATGTCATGCTAGGAATGGCAACTGCTTGACCAACACAATGAGCCAATGTCCTGCTGTAATTACGAGGTTGTCCAGTGTCTGTCATTCTGGAATGACATGACTGACAGAAGACAGGCCTTTGTCACAGATCACATGCATCCATGATTCAAGGGAGTGGTGATAATACCTAGGTCGCATTTGCCCATATAGTGCCATTCCAAGGCAAATGTCCTAAACACAGGATAACACCCTGACACCTAGAAGACAATTGCATTGTATGCTTATGCTAGCCAGTGCTAGATGTGTTGCTGTTGTAATCACAGCTGCTCACTGTAGAACTTACAATGGGGAATACTGACATCTGTGCAGTGAGGAACACCTGGCTGAAGGCTCTGTAGTACACAATAGCACTACCACCATATAACTCAGAACCAGACATGTGGGCCATAACACTGGTATGGGCCACTCCAGGTGGTGGTGTCCCCACATTCATAATGGCTACTCACATGTACTGACCAGTACTCCAACATAAGTCATCACAGATGACCCAGGTGCAGGTCAAAAGCTGCATTCTAGGATGTAATCCTCAGACACCACCAAGTCCTCAGACCACCAACACATATCCATACATGTGGTATGACATATAATGGTACAACACCAAGTAACCTTTGACTGGTGGACTGTACCTAGCCCTATAACAACTGTGCAGAGTACCCATGTACTGACACAGTTGCATCATGTGTTATGCAATGCAATGATACCACTGTTTGAAACCAGGTTAGCTGTACACATACCAGGGTCCCTTGGATATTGACAGCATTAACAGATGACTGTTGCTGTGCACCATTCAGTTTGTACACAGCCTGACATTAAGCTATGATTGTACATGATGTTTATGTAGAGAGCAAATTATTTTGACATTTGTGTAGGATACAACCTGGAATGTGGACAGGTCCCATGCAGCCTGTATGTATGGCATTAGAGAGTGCAGCTTGTACCTGCATAGTTGTTATTACAGGGGTTCTGTAGTGTACATGGATATGTGAATGTGTACCTGTTTGGGGGGGGGGCAGTGTGTTTATGTTATCCAAGACCCTATCTGGATGAACAGGTGCTATTTCTGTAGGTGCAATACTTCTCATGCCATAGTGCTGTGAAGCACAGCAGGTCTTGTTGTTGCCATTATGTTTCATGACACAGCTATGGAATCATCTGTGTTTGGCCTCATAATATGTGGATGATTAGTTTCACAGTAGCTTTGTGTGGCATTATATGGTGTATCTGCATCTTACTGAGGCTGACCATGGATCAACTTCTATTCATGTGTGTTGACTCTTGCAACAGTTACTACCTTCTGTGGTACAGTTTAAGGCAGTGTACCACTGGTTTGCCTTCATGTTTGTGTTTGGTTGAATCTTGTTTCTGTTTTGATGGCATGATCACTGCACATATATGAGTGCTTAAAGTGCATTTGTGTAGGACCCAACATTTGCACATGCATTGTACATCTGCATGGGTGCCATGACAGTCACCACTTCACTCTTAAGGAACATAACATTGGCTTTGAAGACTGACCATGTGTGGCATACTGTTAGCCCTGTTGGTGTAACTATGGTGATCCAGGTCATTGATGTTGATGAAATCCAACATGCATTGAGCACGTGTTGGTGCATGATGAGTCTTCCCAGTTCAGAATGGGATAGCTGAGTGGCCATGATTATGGTTTCCTGTCTCAAAACTGGTATTCCTCATTACAGCATAATGACAGTTGGGAATTCTGAGGCATGGTGGATGATCTGTCATAAGGTGCAATTTGGATTACACTTTGGCACAAAGCATAATGCATCTTACATTGTGCAAGTGCAACTAGCGTGGGGGTGTACATATCCCTCAGGAAGTTGGACACACCTATGGCCCATGTGTTCCAATAAAGGATGATGGCCAAGAGGTGAGGTATGTGTTATAACATGGTCATGCAGGGGTGCTCTCCAAAGCGTTGAACCATATCTCAATCACTGCACAGATATGTTCTCCATGTTTCAGATTGCTGTAAGTGAGTCCATATTGAGTACTTGATTTGTGTCATTGAGTAGAAAGACCCACAATTTATTTCTTGGCTGTCCCTGTTGCACCAGTGGACTTTCACTTGAACCTGCCATGATGAGGTCACTATAGAGGAAGCATGGGCCATTGCTAGTATCCAGATTCTCAGGGGAGACAGGTGCAGGCCCTGACTGGCAAAGCATCATGATCTGTCAACCATGTTATCCCAGGCAGAGAGATGCTGGATACTCTTTGAATTACACCAGTACATTACACGATTGTGGAATACAATCCTTGTCCCTGTACTGCTGCATCATTCTGGCCAATGGCAGAATGCTACCCAGGAATTGGGACATACCTGCATGGGCTATAAGACCTGACAGTTCCTACATGTGTTTCCATGCAGTCCAGGCTACTGCATCACAGGTCCTGCACAACAACATAGAATATGCCAGAGACATGTGTATAGTTCTAAAGGTGGTCTGAGTGTATGGGTATGTGGATAATCATGGCAGACAGGCAGTTGACAGTATGTTTGTCCTCATATAGCTTGGTGTGTAACATAGTGCGAGGGTTTGCATTTACAGATGAGTACTGTTGGCCATGTTTCCGGCTACGTGTTCTGAGGTGTGACACAGTTATGCAAACTATGTCGTACAGTCTTTGTATTCTGTTGTCTGTCTATTCCAACTTGAGAGGCCTCTTGCTTGGCCATATACTTAGAGGCCTCTGTGGATGTGTGTGATATCTGGTGGCATGTGTTGTGTCCTTACTGTGTTCTGGTAAGGGTATGTGTTGGTTGTGGTGATGGGATGCATGTGTTAACCTACACCTCTTGACTGTCTACTCCAGTCATGCGTGTAGAATGTTAGAGTGGCACGTATTGTAAGCCAGGAAGAGGATTTTTGCGAAGAGTGTTAATTATTGAAAAGTATGTTTGTTCATCGAGGGTACCCTACAACTTTGTTAGATGACTTGATAGATGAAGTCAAGTATAAAAGGTTGAACGGTACGTATAAACCTATTTTGGTTATTAAATTCATGCAGACAGAACAGGTGACTAACTTTGAAGTTACAATGCCTGTTAATGTGGATTACATCCCTGTCACATTAAGTGACCGAGGACCAAGGTTTATTATTACATACAACGTGCATAATTACGTCTGTATAGATATTATTCAGCAGAATTGGGGTTTGTTCAAAAGTAACCCCAGTATTTACAACAAAATGGGTGATAACCCTAGTGTCATATTTAGGAGAGGTAAAAATCTGAAATCACTCCTGGAACAACAACGTCACATTTATCTGAAAACAGTAGGGACGTACAAATGTCAAAGTTGGAACTTTTGTAGGCATATACTAGAGACTAATAGGTTTACAGTGCAGGCATACAACCTGGGATGTGGACAGGTCCCATGGAATACAAGTTAAAATGTAGATCTAATTGTAACTCAGAAATGGTTGCTTATTTAGCTGTGTGCCAAAGATGTCCTGCTTTTTATGTAGGTAAAATGGAGCGGAGCCTTTGTGAAAGAATGTACGAGCACCAATATGCCATCAGTAAGAAAAAGCAGGACAATGCACTTGCTAAGCACATTATTAGTTACACTGAGCACAGCTTCAAATTTTTAGTTATTGATAAAATTCACCATGATACAAGGGGAGCCCCCCCACCTTTACAGTTGGATGAATTAGAACTAACATGGCAGATCAGACTCAATGCTTACAATTTCCCAGGCCTGAATGAATCATGTTCATTAAGTAGCATATTGAAACTGAGAAGCTTAAAGAGGTGGCGCCAACTTGATTTTTACAGCAGCACTACTAACAATGGCAAGTGTATTTAAACACTGTTGGTTACATGAGAATTTTCAAGCACTTTGTCAATCTCTTTGTATTATATTATATTTTATATATATATATATATATATATATATATAGACTTGTTTTATTGGTTTTCATAATATGCAGTTAGATTTTCAACATTGCATTTATTATTTTATTTTGTATGTCATGACAGTTAAATACTTAGTTTTTATTGTGTCTTTAAGAAGGTGGAGTACTTGGTTTGTTTTAATTGGATTGGTTAATTAGTTAAACCTGAACCTATTTATATGTGTTTTTGAATGTCAACACTATTTCTGAAGAAGTTTACATATAGTGCAGACGAAAAGCGCTTCATTAAATTTTTTTATTCAAGCTCCGTTTGGTTTATCACTTTGACTTCTGCAGTACTTGGTTTTTTGAATTTCTTTTTTTGAATGGGTGTAGAATAGACTGCCTCCAAGCTCACCCCTGTAGCTGCATCCCAGACTATGTGTGGGGTGTGGTGTTAGGTGGGTTTGGCAGTGTACATGGCATAGAGATTACATTCCCCCAGGATGGCCACACACACAAAGCTGACATTAGTAAACACCAGTAGCTGACTAGTGGACATGCCTGTATGAGCATTCAGTACTGCAAGTACCACATACTGTATTTAGTATACTTACTGCTTATGAAGATGTTTTAGACAGTGATGCTCACATGTAAATATTTATGTTATGGATGTGGCAACACTAGCTATTACAGGAACATGGTAGCTACCTTTAGTAGCAATCCCCCTCTGAGGGCCACATGACATCCTGATAGTTGATTACACTTGATGCAAGTGTGAACAGGGCTGTATCCTTGTCTGGGTATATACACACATATCCAGCAAAACCATGAGCTCTTTTGGCCACAGACACCCACTCCCCACACAGAGTCAAATATCAATAAACTCTGCTGCCACTATCAACATGATCAGGATATAATCAGATAGTGTACGCCATCACCTATGAAGCAGCTATTACACATTGGCAGCAGTTTCCTACATCTTACACTCCTACTGCAGATGTCACACTGGAGTTAAAGATGATATGCACCCTGTTTCATTACCAGTACTGTCAACATATTTCCAAGCAGCTGTTAGTCTGGCAATTAGAGGTTAGGCTACACAAATGTAAATCTTCAACCAGTGTGTCTATACTGTCAATATCCAATCTATGTAGGTGTGCACATAGCTATTTGGCACAGCCCTGTAACAAGGGTCAGTACACATTTGCAGAACATGTACACATGCACAGCTGTCATTGCTTGCAAACAATACTAGAGAGGGGTGGATATTAGGCAAGGTGGACTTTTAGGCAAGGCTCAAAAGACAAACCCACCACTGTAAATAGCACAAGTAACCAGAAACTGAGGGTATTGCTACTCAAGGCCAGAAGTCTAAACCTCAAAATGCACACACTTGAGGCACTCCTCAGTATGGAGAACATCAATATCTGTGTAGTAACAGAAACCTGGTTTAAGGCTGCAGAGAGCACCCCAGCACTACCAGGCTATAACTTATACCACACCTTTCAGCCACAGAACCCGGACCGGAATACAAAAGGCGGGGGTGTATCCATATTCATTAAGGATTCTCACACCTCCAGGTTAGCGGCACAGCACGATGCATCAGAGATCATCCAAGTGCAACTGACAATGGGCAAAACTGCAATCCAAATTGTAGCTTGCTACAGATGACCCACCATCACCCAGGACCCACATTCCGCATTTCTGGAGACACCGGGAAATATGCAGGTCCTACCAAACACCCTAATACTGGGTGATTTCAACTACCCAAGCATTAACTGGGAGAACTACTAAAGTACTAACTCCCTTGCCCAGCGCTTCCTAGAATGTCTAAACTCAAACACCCTGGATCAACTGGTTAACACCCCCACCAGAGGGAACAACGTATTGGACCTGGTCATCACCAACATGGGCGACTGGTGTTCCACACCTGACGTCAACCCCTCGCTGGTTAGATCAGACCATAGACTAGTCACTCTGGATATTCACATTCCTCCCACAACCCCAACCAATAAAACCACCATGAAAATCATTTCCAAAGCAGACTTCACGTTGCTTAAACCCGAGGTGGAAAGGTTCACGGCCCACACACCAATGGACAATGATGTCCAAGATGCTGAAACCTATACAAAGGCTCTCTATGATCATCTGCAGGAATGCATGGATCGTGCTATCCCAAGTCAAACCTAGACTCACTCCTCCAAGAAAAGGAAACTGGTCTGGTGGACCCTTGCCATAAACAGGCTCTACAACAGAAGGAGGAAACTAGCGCAGATAAGAGCGAATCCCTAGAAGGACAGACAACCCTGATCAGTATCAGCAAGAAACTACAATCCCTCATGAAATCATCCAAGGCTAGCTTCAAAAGAGAAATTCCCAAGGACCCTACAGATAACCACAAAGCGTTCTTTAGCTATGTCAAGAACCTAAGTGGGAACTCTCAGATCTGCTCTGAGTTGGTGCAGACTGGCACAAAATACACTGAACTGACTGATATTGCCAACATTTCAGCAAACAGATTCAGTGCAAACTTCACACCCTCTCACACCCTAAATGGCCCATAACCATACCAGTAGAATTTATGGCCCCAGCAATCACTGACACACAGGTTAAAACAGCCCTATCCAAAGCCAAAAACACAGCCTCAATGGGACCAGACAGTGTCTCAAGCTGTGTCTCACAAGAGCGCCAAATGAATTAACCCCTCATCTAAACACACTGTTCAAACCCAGCCTCTCTACAGGCTACATACCCACAGAGTGGCACACAGCAACAGTTATCCCATTCCACAAAGGTGGTGCCACAACAGACCCTGGGAACTATTTCCCTATAAGCCTGACTAGCCTGATCTGCAAGGCTATGGAGCGCATCATCATGGAACTCATTAACAGAGACATTGGGAACCTCTAGACACTTGACCCAACCCAGGTCAGCTTGATTGAGTGCAGATCATGCCTACTGAACCTGTTTGACATCTTACAGTCACCTAGACTTTCGGTGAAGGGTGTGGTAGTTCACACATACTACCTGTTCCTCGCCAAGGACTTTGACACCATTCCAAACTCAGGTATTATTTATAAACTCACCAGCCAGTACATACACCAATACATCAGAGGCTGGGTTGCCAACAGGCTTACACACAGAACCCACATGGTAAGCCTAGCAGCCTCCAGGTCCAACTCTTAACCAGTCACAACTGGTGTCCCACAGGACTCAGTCCTGGGACCCCTACTGTTTGCCATATACTTCTCAGAGATACAGGCAAACACAAGCGGACTACAGCAAACCATGTTTGGTGATTACTGCAAACTGGGAGCCATAACTGACAGTCCAGCTGTCACAGACGTCCTGCAAGGGGCCTCACATAGACCAACACATGGCGTCAAAGTCATGGCATCCAGCTAAGGGCCACAAACTGCATGGTCATTCCATTTTGGGAAAACTAAGCACCCACATATTAACACATGAGTGGCAGCCACTTTAATACAGACGAGGTAATGTGTATGTAGGGACTATATTAGATAGTGATCTCTCCTTTGACAACCATATCTCCAAAGTAGTTAGGACATCCTTCTATGTAGGCCATCTGATTATTTAAGGGTTCACATCTAGGCATACTGAGGTTATTGTGCCCCTTTACTCATCACTCATCAATCCCACCATCGAGTATGATAACCCATTTGGGATGTACCTCAGAAGACACATCCAACAGCTGGAGGGTCCATGAACATACCTCACCAAGAGGATTACTGGCCTCAGACATATGTCCTGTACTGCCAGACTGAATGAACTCTTGCATTACTCAGTGGCATCTCGTTTACTCAGAGTTGATCTTTGCTGGCCAACAAAGCCATGCCCAAGTCAGGCTTAATGGATATGCTCCACCTATGGGAATCCATGTCACAGTGAGCCATACACTGTAATGAGCTACACCTTGCCACAGCCATAACTGGAAGATGCTGGAGTGACAGATTCCTGACACAGGTACTCCCCATGCTTTGGAACTACATCCCTGATTACATTATATGGAGCCCCTCACTAACACTCCAGGGAAACCTTGCAGAGTGGATGGGGAACAGTGGATACATCCCAGGGATCCCGCAATTGGCTCTGCTCCACAGAGGGACAATTAGTTAATCAATGGGGTGGCGACAGCTGGCACATTTTGTCTAGGTGTATGAATGGCCTCGGGCAGTTAGCCAAGTACCTACCTATGTACCTATGAACCTATACATACAGTATCAGCACATGCTGATAGCTTAATTTACTGTTCAGGTGTTGACTTACCTTGTGCCAATAGCAGTTGCGTGTGCAATAGCTGTGGGCTGCCTATGTAGGATGCAGACAGTAGACTGCCCATACATGACAATTTACAGGTGGTCTTGTGTGTGTGTGTGTGCCATCCATGTTTACTGTGTGTGCAGGTGGAGAAGGGTGTCAGTCCCTAGGTGCCTACAATGTCAGTGTGTGTGCTATACGTTCCCTCTTTGCCAAGGCATGGGCATACTGGACATGCCTCCATCTGCCTACTGGGGCTGGCTCAGGGTGTTTGTGGTTCGAGTCCCTCTGTGCCTGTGGGGCCCTTGGTAATGGTGGTGGGCTGTGAGGGCCTTCACCATTCTGTCCCTGCTGCAGCTGTTTCCACAAGATCATATTGTGTAGCATGGCACATACTATGATGATGTGGGCACACATGCCTGGAGAGTACTGCAAGGCTCCACCAGATATGTCCAAGCAACGGAACCGTGATTTCAGCATCCCAAACACATGCTCTATGATGATTCTGGTTTGTGCGTGTGCCTCATTATGGTGTTCTTGCATGTGTGTGTGTGTATTTCTGATGGGAGTCATCATCCATGGTTCCAGTGCATAGCCAGCATCCCCACCAGGAGGCCATATGGGATGTCCCTCCTGGCAAATACCTAATGCAGCTGTGAGGCATGCCAGATGTGGGAGTCATGATAGCTTCCAGGGCTGCTAGCACACACATCCATGATAATGCCCTGGGCATTGCACACGACCTTGCGGTTTATGTATCGCTTACCCTACTCACTGGGTGGTGACTTGATGTGTATGTGCGTGCAGTCTATTGCAACCAGTACCTCCGGGTATTCTGCCACACGGTGGAAGAGATGCATATTGCTTGCCAACTCCTCCTGCATTCTGGGGAAGTATATGTGCTCATTGGCATGTGGTAACATGGCATCCAGGAGCTGGTGGAGTACCCTGGATGCTGATGCCTGTGAGATCCCCAGGATATCCCCAGTTGGCTTTTGAAAGGTACCTGTGGCTAGTATTCTCAAGCTTACACATACCTTCGTGTCCACTGGGATGGTTCCCCTCTGTTATTTCTGGCTCTGAGGTGTAGCCAGCACAGCTCATCAAGTTGCTGTATGGTGTCCCTGTCCACTCTGTAATGCTCTGCTATCTCCAGATCATTTAGCCCCTGGTAGGTTACTCTGGGTCTGAACACTCTTCTCCTCCTCCGGTGCCTGAGGTGGTTGTCAGCATCATCCTCCACACCACCTTCAGTCTCCAACACATGCTGGTGAATTAAAGCTATGGCAGCCCCTAACATGTACATATTAAAAGTTCCCCATCTGTATACACCGATGGAGCAGAATGTATGGGAATACACAAGTGTGTGTGAGGTGCTTTCACACTTTATATTATTGTGGTATGGATGTTGCTGATGTCATTGGGTGTGTATGTGCAATTCCAGCTGCAGAGTATCTTAATTATGGGTTTTACAGTGAGTACTGCAATTGCGGGGCCTTTGCTGTTGAATTATGTTTGCCTGGCATGATTCATCTGTTGCCCTTTAATTCACTTTTCAACCTGAATCCCCCTCCCATTGTCAGGCATGCATCCAGCTGCCGGCTTTCTTGTTTAGTACTTTCCCTACCCAGGAATGTGTTGCGAAATGTGTTATGTAGTTGATCTACTGCAATTTTGCATTGCCCTGCTGTGACAGTACTGTTTTCTTTGCAGTTCAGCACCTCCCCTTTCCTGTTCTGCAGGTAGCTGCTAGCAGCCTTGTTAGCTGTTGTCAATGGCCCACTGTGGGTTCCTAGGTGTTAATTACTCATTTCTACTCCAATTTCCATGCTGCAGCATTTCCTTATCTTTTTCCCATATCCTTCCTGTTTCTGCTCTGGTGCGAGCTGCTCACAGCCATTTACTGGGTTTACAGCGCGTTTACATCCACGTTCACATGCACATTCGATTACCCTGTGTGCTCTCAGCTAAGCAAAGCTATGGCTACTTCAACACTTCCTGCAGTTTTGTTTAGCAACAGGCAAACCAGATTAGCAATGCTCCAATGTGCTTACAGCAAAGGTGGCACACCCCTCCCTTGATGTCATCTTTATCTCCAGGGCACACCTCGGTGTTGTAATGCTATGCTGTGAAGTACATCCTTACACAGGCGGGGAATTTGTGATTCACTATTACTCCTCTCATTTGCATGGCATTGCCTACTAATTCCTAGTTACCACGCAGAACACTGTCACAGCCCCTTAGCAACTCTTGTGCCATGGTGTGGTGTAGCATGCGTGCCATTGACTATTATGGGGAAGTCATGAAAGTGTTACATTGCAGTTTTATACCATGTAATTCTATTTTCATTGTGATCCCGTTTGCGCACCGATGCCCTGCGCTTTAACTTTGCGTTAGTGTGGGCATAACATTAAATGTTCTTTGTTATATTTTGTGCATTTTTTTATGCCAATGGCTATAGATTTAGCCATTGGCATATATTAACAGTATAATACATGTGTTTGGTCTGCTGTCATGGTTCCGATTTTATGTTTGCAAAAATGTAAACCCTTTTTTCGGTTTACATTTCTGCATGCTTACACTATGCCTGCACCACTTTTTGAATCACAATATACCTTCATTTGCATGCTACACTGCTGCACATGGGGTGATTAGCATACAGGCACCAGGAGCTGTGCGGGCATAGTGTACGCAGGTAGTGCACGTGGAAACAGCTCGTACCTGAATCACTCGGTGGCCATATTTGGTATTAGATCACCAACGCTACACCTGCACCTGGAGCAAGCTTCATGAATCCCGGGGATGATCTATGGGGGGTGTGTTTAGAGGATTGTAAGGAATGCTGCTGAGAGACGATAGTTGGATTGGATAATTAGGATGAGAGCTGACAGGGGATCTGGTCTGAATGGCCAAGTTCCCCTGAAACCAATTTTGAAATCCCAAAGGTTATGCAGGGCCTAACCTGATCTATGTATTAACTAGTAAAATATAAGTATGTATCCAGGATGTTAGTCATGTAGTCTTTAAATCCTCGAAATTGATATCTTGGAAAACATGACGTCCCTGTTTGATATTGGATGGTTGCAGTTATTCTCTGAGTGCCTTATCTTAGATATATATGAGGCTTTGCTCAGGTAGGGAATTGACAGGTATGATAGGTGGTTGTAGCGTTTAGTGATAGGGTAGTTGGGAATATATCAGGTTGTGATAGGTTATTATGATCAGTTATCTACCTGCTGATTGGAAGTAATTATACAATGTTCATTGGCTAATCTTTCCATTTGAGCTGATATTGACTGGTTGATTTTTAGTATGGTCAGTAATGGCCTCATATTTAAAGTATTTTGTTATGTGCGACTTGAATATTTCAGTTTACCATGTTTCATGCACTTTCAACATTTTTGTCACTATATTTTACAAATGTCTACTATATAGGCATTATATACTGTTAATAATGCACTTAGCGAAGGCACATATCTTTTATGACCATATTGCAGTGATAAATTTTAATGCTGGGGAGATTGATACTTGGATTTTGCCTTTTAATAGAATATGTTCCATTAGTGAAGATTTTTTCACCTTTATTTTAGGTTTATATGTATATAAGTAATGGTTTTATGTTATTAGGTAAAGTTTGGTGAACATTGTGACATAAGAAGTAATTTGGTAGTGAATATATTGTTCCTGATTTGATTACTGATATATTTTATTTTATAGCATTCAGCACTGTATATATTACGATTACAGTGACCATGAAACAGTGGCAAACCACTTTACAGCTGAGTCATGACAAAGGGCAAATTATTATCCAAGCGATAAAAATTCAAAGGGCAATATTTCAGGGTGATTGTCACCACTGCTGCTCTGCCTTGCTATTAATCCATGAAGCTGTTTATTTAACAGATTAGGCTATGGTTACAATTTAACTCTCAGAAACCAACCATGTTTAAAGACATCTCATCTACTTTTCATAGATAACTTAAAATTGTATAGCTCATCAGACAAGGAGTTGAAAGCACAACTTTAAATCTTTAAAATTTTCTCAGATTATATTAGAATGATATTAGAATGATATTTAATCTTTATAAATGAGCAAAAGCAACATTTAAAAAAGGAAAGTTACAGGATCAAGAAAATATAGACCTAGGATAGGAATGTGGTATAAAGGAACTTCATCAGAAGGGAGTGTATAAATACTTGGAATAGATGAAGGGTTGCCAATAAAACATGAACAAATGCGAATAAGGTTCATTAAGGAATATTTCATAAGATTAATACAGGAAACTGCCTTTACATCTAGGAATAAAGTTCAAGCTATAAATCAATGTGCTCTTTCTGTTCTAACTTACAGCTTTGGGGTGATTGAATGGCCCCCAAAAGTATTGAATCAATTGGAGATAAAAACAAGAAAAAGAGCTTCATGCTTACCAAATTATATCTGAAAAAAATGTATGTTACGTTTATATATTCCTCATCCTGGAAGAGGTATGGGCCTCCACAAAATGGATTGCATGTATGGATCCACAGTTGTGGAAGTGTATACATATCTGTTGACTTCATCAGAGGCAAACATAGTGAACATTTTAAAACACAAGGAGAAGACATCTAAGATCACATCTTTCCTTAGTTTACCAGAAGCATTATGGAATAAAGTGGAAATGTAAATCAAACCAGAAGCAGATAAAAACCAGACAGCAACTGAATTATATGATGCAGATTACTTTGCTGGTATAACTAATGAGTTTGACTTATCAGTGGCACAATGAGAAGCCCAGCTACCATGTAATAATGGAAGCATGCTGCTTTGATCTACGGCTCAGCAGTCAGAAGCCACTGGCTAGTACACTTACTGAGTCTGCAAATCAGTGGCAACTGGACAATATAGAAAGCAGCAGCCTGAGTGTGTGTGTGTGTGTGTGTGTGTGTGTGTGTGTGTGTGTGTGTGTGTGTGTGTGTGTGTGTGTGTGTGTGTGTGTGTGTGTGTGTGTGTGTGCATGCATCCTACAATACAATGGTGTCCTGTCCAGAAGTAGTTTTTCTAGTGCTGGAATAAAGTCTAAAACTCTTATCACCTTGAAATAGATAAAGCAAGAGTGTACAAATGATTAAAATTTATTGAATGACTTAGAGTGACCAATGAAATGGAAAAAAAAAATAAAATAAAATGGAAAATATGAAATAAATAACTTCATATTACCAATGGCATATCATTTTCCTTAAGTATTTTTAATATTGTGATTATTCTTTTTTACTATTCTTTGATATTTTTCTTTGTGATTTTAGATAAAAGAGTTGTAATTTGTTGTAGTAGTGGTGGATACAACAATATATGCTTCATGTGTAGCTTCCTTTTATAATACACAAAGTTGCTCAAGTGATTTTGCATAGTTTGCATGAAAACCACAATTTAAAAGCCTTGCACTCGCCAGAGCAAGGGTGCATACCTCACCACTAGAGTTGCTGCTCACTTTTTCAGAACCACATACAAAGTGGCACTCTGAGGGAATGATCTATGCAATGTAGGCCATGTTACTTTGCAAGCATTCTCTAGCTTGGAATCTGTGTAGCATGGCGAGTCCTATATATACATACTGCACAAGTTATTAGCAGAGTAGACAGGGTGCAAGGCAGCTGTCACCTGCACTATGTCTATTGCTGTTAATGACAGACTGTAAGAAGGACAAAGTGGTACAGCATGGAGTGTGTGTGTGTGTGTGTGTGTGTGTGTGTGTGTGTGTGTGTGTGTGTGTGTGTGTAAATGTGTTATGTGATTGCACAGAACTGAAGTGCACCCACCTGAGCAGTTGCACAGACTGCTTGGACCAGTGACTCCTACGTCCCTAACGTATTTGTCAATGTGATTCAGTATCATGGACAGTATGCGTTGCCCTGAAACACATTATTGCTGAGCAGTGTGACTCACATATCTGAGCAGCATGAGTTACTCAGCTGAGTTTTATGTAGCTACCTATAAATACCACCCATGATATTATTATATATGCTTTATTGTATTACTTAACATTTGAAGGTAGCATTGAGTTTAAGATCACTAACAGTATTAGATTCTGGTGTTCTGTGATGGCTTTTGGTCTTTTTCTCTGTAGAATTTATATGTTTCCATGTTTGCACACGTATACTCTGGTTTCCTCCAAACAACATGGTAGTTGATTGGCAACTCTAAACTGTCTATATGTATTGCATTTACCCTTTGCATTGTAACTTTGGTCTTGGATGAAAAGGATCCATGTCGCCCAGCTCATTTACCTGCTTAATAAATGAATAAATTACATTTTAATAGGTTGGCTTGATTTCTTTTTATGTATTTGTCTAGTGAACTCACACATCCATACCATGTTAAAAAATCTGGTTTCTTTAATTAATGTTAGTTTTTTACATGTAATCAATTTGTTAACTTGTTATATAATTTGCTAGATATACCAAAAATCATTAAAAGAGAAGCTTTGCAGCTGGTCAGGAAATGTGCCAGTTCACACAAATGGTAAACAGATTTAATGTTGGAAAACACATATATTAATTTGGTATTGGTAGGTGAAAACATAGGCGGCTCACAGACAAGCGGTGTGCACATATGCAACACTACTTTTAGGTAATTTGCAGTGCAGAAATTCACATCTAAGAAGACATGCATTATGCATTGCCTTTGAATCTCTACGCTCTCCAAATGGCCATTAAATAGTGCACACTTTGCATGGCCTTTAATGAGTGCATGCTTTGCATGGCTATTAATTAGTGCACCCTTTGCATGGCTCTTAATTAGTGCACCCTTCGCATGGACATTAATTAGTGCATGCTTTGCAGGGCCTTTAATTAATTATGTGCTATGCATTATTTATTTATGAATTCATTCTATAGTCTGGTAAAAAGCTTTAACCAGATTATGTGTTATGCAACTGGCCCTGTGGAAAACGTCAACTGTGTCCTGTACTTCACCATGCTTAATTTGCTTTCCTGGTACAAGTATTAAAATCAATTAAAATTTAATGTAAAACTATTTCATTTTTACTAGTTAAACAGAGACTTTGTTAATTTTGCAAAACTAATCTGATTTTTAATATTGCAATAGAAATGCCATAGATTTGGTATATCTACTAAATTTTAGGTAATGGCTAAATTCAGAAAACGTAACTTGTAGGCAATTTATTGCTAAGAGACAGTAAGATGCCTGCCTAAGCTGCAGCAGTCATTATTTCTGGGATCAGCACAAAGCTTCTTGTTTCACTTGCAACTGAATTTTATTTTTGTATGCCATTGCAAACAACTTACTAATTTAAACTGTTGTTATTAGTGGTTATTTCTCCTACCTAATGACATGTGGAGAGTTAGGACTGCTAGGTGAATGCCTTTTCTTGCCACCCTCACAGTGCCCATCATTGTTTGTTTTTATTACACTATATTAGCGTGTGGTCAGCATACTCTCACATATTAGCCTATGGTGACCACATTTCTTATCGGTTACCTCCCATCTTTTATTACATTCCTTTCATTTTATTTTTTCTGTTTGTACTATTAACAGTGCCAAGTAGTAGGTTTGTGTTTGAAACTGTAACCAGGGAACCAGTGTGGGTATGGGAAGGTTGTGTACAATTTATTTAGGACCCAATCTGGTATCCTAATGTGGCAATTCATATTGTAGCCCTCTTCCCCAGTTCCTTCAAGCTCCTTCTTCTTTTCCCATCTCCTGGTGTTCACAGAATAATATTTTTTTCTGTCTGGGAACACCTAACTCTTCCTCTCTTGCTCCAGCCCAGACTTACAATATCTTCTGCTCAGCTGCTGCTTCACTGGCTCCATTTGAGGTGCTGCCCCTCAGTGATTGTCTCCCCCTTCACTCCTAGGCATGTTCATTCACCCCTTGGGGAGTTCCACTTTTATTTCTTTAGCCAACTCTTTATTACCTGTACAATTAGTCATACTCTTTCCCTGTAAACTGGGGGTCTGCATACTCTCACATATTAGCCTATGGTGACCACATTTCTTATCGGTTACCTCCCATCTTTTATTACATTCCTTTCATTTTATTTTTTCTGTTTGTACTATTAACAGTGCCAAGTAGTAGGTTTGTGTTTGAAACTGTAACCAGGGAACCAGTGTGGGTATGGGAAGGTTGTGTACAATTTATTTAGGACCCAATCTGGTATCCTAATGTGGCAATTCATATTGTAGCCCTCTTCCCCAGTTCCTTCAAGCTCCTTCTTCTTTTCCCATCTCCTGGTGTTCACAGAATAATATTTTTTTCTGTCTGGGAACACCTAACTCTTCCTCTCTTGCTCCGGCCCAGACTTACAATATCTTCTGCTCAGCTGCTGCTTCACTGGCTCCATTTGAGGTGCTGCCCCTCAGTGATTGTCTCCCCCTTCACTCCTAGGCATGTTCATTCACCCCTTGGGGAGTTCCACTTTTATTTCTTTAGCCAACTCTTTATTACCTGTACAATTAGTCATACTCTTTCCCTGTAAACTGGGGGTCTCAAGTTCAAATACCCACAGGACTGCATGTGGCTAGAACACTCAGCCAAAGGCTACTTTTGTATCAGTGGTAATGAGCAGTGAAAAGTGCTATTACAAAACTGAGTTTTAGAACGCATATACAAAGGCTGTGCTTGGTATACCACTGAAAATTCTCCTGAGTGTGAACAAGTCTAGAAATTTCTTAGCTTGGATATATTTATATCTATATCTATATTTATATATATATATATATATATATATATATATATATATATATATATATATATATATATATATAGCTATATCTATATGTGTATATATATATATATATATATATATATATATATATATATGTGTGTGTGTGTGTGTGTGTGTGTGTTTGTGTGTGTGTGTGTAAGTAACAGGAGTGTGTGGGCACAGTTTCTCATGTCAGGGAGTGCAGGTGGTGAAGCCACCTGCAAAAAATGTGTTACTGCCAGTTTCAGCTTTCATTTTTAATGAGAGTAGTCAGAGTTTTGTTATCACAGTTTGCTGTGCAACATTCTATGGGTACATATCCTGTAGAGAGGATGTAGAGAGAGGTGTAGGTATCCTTGATGAATATGGATACATCCCCACCCTATGTGCTATGATCCAGGTTCTGATGCTGGAAGGCATGGAATGAGTAGTATCCTGGTAGTGCTGGTGTGCTTTCTGGAGTCTTGAACTAGGTTTCTGTTACTGCACAGATATCAATATTCTCCATACTGAGAAGTGCCTTGAGTTTGTGCATTTGGAGGCTGAGACCTCTGGCAATGAGTAGCATTTAGCTAATGTTTTGGATATTTATGTTGGTTACGGGTTTTGGTTTGTCCTGAGTGACCGGTGTTCCACACCTGAAGTCAACACCTTATTGGTCCGATCTGACCATAAGCTAATTACCCTACATATCCACATTCTGCCCCCACCCCCCATTAAGGAAACCATGTTAAAAAATTTCTCCAAAGCCAACTTCATGCCTCTTAAGACAGAAGTGGTGAACTTCATGACACCCATGCAGATGGACAATACAGTTACGACTATTGAATCCTGCACAATTGCACTTTATAAGCACTTACATGAGTGCATGGATCGTGCTATCCCAAACAGAACCAAGATGCTATCCTCCAAGAAAAGGAAGCCAATCTGCTGGTCCCCTGCCATAAACAAACTGTACAACAGAAGGAAGAAACTGTTGCAAAAGAGGGTAAAATCTCATGAGTAGAGGAGCTCCCTGGTCAGCCTCAGTAAGAAGCTGCGATCCCTGATAAAATCCTCCAAAGCTAGTCACAAAACAAAATTACCACTGATTCTAAAGACAACCACAAAGCATTCTATAGCTATGTCAAGAATCTCAATGGCAACACTCAGATCTGCTCTGAGTTACAGCACAATGGCACTAAATATACAGACACAACTGATATTGACAACATCCTGGCAGATAGGTTCAGTGCTAACTTTTCCCCCCTCTCACCCATGAAGGAGCCCATCTCTATACTAGAAGAATGCAAAGTTCCTGTCATCACGGCTGTACAGGTAAAAACCACACTCTCCAAAGCCAGGAACACAGCATCCATGAGACCAGACAACATTCCAGGCTGCGTTCTACATGAACTACAGAACGAACTGGCACCACACCTAAGTACCATGTTCAGTCATAGCCTCACATCAGGCTTTGTGTCTGCTGAATGGTGCACAGCGACGGTTATCCCACTACACAAGGGGGAGCCACCATGGACCCTGGGAACTAGTGCCCCATTAGCCTGATGAGCCTGGTGTGCAAGGCCATGGAACATATCATCATGGAACTTATAAACAAAGACATTGGTAATCTCCAAACTCTGGACCCCAACCAGTTTGGGTTTGTAAAAGGCAGATCATATCTCCTAAACCTGATAGACTTCTTTGAAGCAGTCACCAAAGCCGTAGGCAAGGGTAAGGTGGTTCACACAGCCTATCTAGATCTTGTCAAGGCTTTCAACACCATCCCCCACTCTGGATTTATAGATAAACTCACTAAACTAGGTATAAATCCCTATGTCACAAGATGGGTTGCCAACTGGCTCACTGACAGAACCCACACTGTGAAAGTAGCAGACTCCAAATCCGACTTCAGACCAGTGACAAGTGGAGTACCACAGGGTTCAGTCCTGTGTCCTGTCCTGTTTGGTATCTACTTCCCTGAAGTACAGGCTAACACAGAAGGTCTTTGGCTAATGAAGTTCCCAGATTATTGCAAACTAGGAGCCATAATCGAAACTACTAATGATGTGGACATCCTACAAAAGGGCCTCACTGAGACAGATGCCTGGTGTCAAAGCCATGGCCTCAAGGTCAATACCAAAAAGTGCACTGTCATCCCGTTTGGTAAAAACTCTGTACCCATGAACTACAACATAGGCGGTAGTATACTTAACACCGAAAGTGTGATAAGAGACCTTGGGACACAGGTGGATAGTAGTCTCTCCTTCGATAATCACATCGCCACAGTAGTCAGGAAATCCTTCTATGTGGCACACCTCATCACAAAAGGTTTCTCATGCAGAAAAAAAGAGGTCATTGTTCCCCTGTACTCATAACTCATTAGATCCATTACAGAGTACACCGCCCCTTTCGGTATGTACCTCACAAGACATCTACAACAACTGGAAAGGCTGTAGAAATACCTCACAAAGAGGATTACCGGCCTCAAACACATGCCCAACACAGACCGTCTCAAAAAACTCCAGCTTTACTCCATCGCATATCGCCTACTCAGAGGGAATCTCTGCCTAACATACAAAGCTATGTCAAACCCAGAGATGTTGGACATGCTCCACTTAAAGAAATCCCAGTCCCGCTGAGCTATACGCTCTAGGGACCTAAACCTTGTCACCACAATAAATAGAACATGCCGGAGGGATAGATTCCTGTCCCAGAGACTTCCCATACTCTGGAATAAACTACCTATCTATATCATACAAAGCTCCTCATTAGCACTCTTCAAGAAAAATCTTGATGATTGGATGTGAAATAGGAAATTCACCCCGGGGATCACTTTTGTGTCTGTGCTTGACAGTGGCACAGGAAAACAAATTTCTTGGGTGGCAAAAGCCAGGGTACCTTTTTGGCTGGGCTTGTATAGGCCCCAGGGCTGATAGCCTAGTACCTACCTATGAACCTATGAACCTTTGAGCCTTGCCTAAAAAAGGTAATATGGGGACAGCAAGAGCCTTGGCCAGTATTCCAAAGCATAGGGGTGACAGGTGCAAACCACCTCTAGCAAAGCAACGAGGCTTGTCTATCATGTCATCACAGGCAGACAGAGACTGGATCTCCTTTGAATGACAGCAGAAGCTCAGCCAATTGTTGAAGTTTATCGTCTTTCTTTTATATTGCAGTATCATGTAGGTGAAGGTAAGATGCTACTCATGGTCAGGGTCATACCAGCCTGGGCTACATGATCATAGAGCTACTATATATCTCTTGTCATGTTGTCCTGGGAGGTATGTCTCAGATCATTCACACTGGCATGTACAAAGAACACGTCATATATGTACCTGTTCTTGAGTGATGTAAGTGCTTGTGTTATGTGGTGGATCATAGCACCTGACAGACAAATGACAGTAACCTTCCCCTTGTCCAGCCGAGTGAGTGGAACATCTGTGTGCCTGACTATGAAGTCACCTATTACTAGTGTGTTGGGTATGTTGTTTTGCCTTAGGGCCTGTTGTGAGGCGCACTGCTTTGGTGTATTATGTGTTTTCGGGCGTGTGCTTGGAGGTGCATGTTGCTTGCTTGTCTGCTTAGGAGGACACTCTCTCTTTTTCAGATTAATATTTGTATTCTCCGAGTATGGTAATGTGTATTTATGTGTGTGTTTTGTTGGTGCTTATATTGCAGGTCTATGTGAGACTGTTGGTGTTGTGGTTGTATGACCCTACTCCTCTTGACTGTATTGTCCAGAATTGGGTTGACAGAGATTAGTCAATGGTTTGACCCTGTATGTGCCAGCATGTGGTGCATCAACCCATATATGATATGGTCATGGCCTATGCATACAATACACTCACAATACACCTAGTATGATAAGCCTGCTGAGGTTAGCAAATGTGAAAAAAACCTTTGGGCAAACTGTCAGCAAGTAATGTCTATATTGCACCCTGTAACTCCATATTGCTTGCTGAAGTGTAAAGACGTACTTAGTTTGGGTTAAGGACCCCACACTTGCCAACTGTGTGTATGTGTTTGTGTGTGTGTGTGTGTGTCTGTCTGTCTCTCCCTGGGGAGAGAGAAACCTTTTTGGGGACTACTCACACCCCTTAAAAGTGGTGTATTCATCTTTGTGAAGTCTGATGATGTCACCATCCTACAAATATACCTGTGGAAAGAAGAAATCCAAGTAATGTGTGTAGTGTGTTATGTAAATGTGTACTGCTGTAGTATCATAATGTAATTAGACAGGGGTTTGAATCCTGCACTTGCCAACTGTGTGCGTGTCTCCCTGGAGAAAAGCAACCTTTTTGGAGAATACTCACACCCCTTAAAAGTGCTATACTCATCTTTGTCAAGTCTGATGATATCACCATCCTACAAATATACCTGTGGAAAGGAGAAATCCCAGTAATGTGTACAGAACATCATATAAATGCATACTGCTGTATTATCATAATGCACGTAGGAAGGAGTTTGAATATCGCACTTGCTGACTGTGTATGTGTGTTCTAGGTGTGTGACACCGTTGGTAAATATGGGGTAGGTTTTGATTTTTTTAGTGTATGACATATCACAATGACAACTGTATGTGCATTACACATGTAAGGTAGCTGTGGGGCAAAGCCATATACATACATGTGACCTCAATTATTTCATAGGTGGGTACTCTGCTTTTTCCATGAATGCATCTGTTATCTTTGCCAGAGTGTGCTGGCACTTTCCAGACCTTAGGTCACTTCTGTATGCTAGTGACAAGCTTAGCCACTGCAGTGATCCCTGGGCTATGTCTTCTGTTTCACATCCACTCATCATGGTTTCTATTGAAGAGTGTGACTGAGGGTTTATGCTTGAAGTATATTTGAATCCTGTTCCAAAGCAAGCAAAGTCTGGCAAAGATGACTAATCATTATAGGTGTGCAACAACCTCTGTGGATCTGCATGCAAACCCTTTATTGCTTATGTGCTCCACAGAGGGATTTCCAAAACCCTTTGGTAATGTGATTATCAAAGGAGATATGACTAAACACATGGCTCTACGTATACATTAGTACCTGTTCCACATTTTGGGGGCTACTACCTATGTTGTACTCTGGGGATACTTTGTTTTCTAAAAGTGGATAACTATGCTTTCTTTGGCTTATAGCTTTACAGCATAAGTTTGACACCAGGTATCTGTCTCTATGATACCCTTTTGGAGGATGTGTGTGTCATCTGGAGAATAAAGTATAGCCCACAGTATGCATTTTCATCAAACGTGGGCAGACATATCCCTACTGTGTTTGCTTGTACCTAAGAAAGCTATATGCCAAACAGGAGTGGTCCCAGGACTGAGTGCAGGTGAATACCACTTGTTACTGTCATAGAATTGCACATGGAGACTGCAAATCTTATTGTGTGCCCTACATCTGAGCATTAGTTGTTAATCCATCATCTAACAATTGTTTATGGTCAGTCTGTTGAGGTTATGTATAGTACCAGATTGTAGGATGGGTATGAATTGCTGGTGAGCTATAGCTTGGCTGTGTGGACCTCCCCTCCCTCACCTATAGCCTTGTTAACTGGCTTGAAGTCTACTAGGTGTAGGAGCCATGATCTGGCCTTTAGAGAACCTAAGTGTGTATGGTGCAGTGTTTGCAGGTTCATAATGTCTCTGTTAATGAGTTCCATAATGCTGTGCTCCATAGCCTTCCTGATAACATTTGTCAGGCTTATAGGGTGAGAGTTTCCAGGATCTGTTGTAGTTCTACCCTTAATCAATTTATGTTAACATTTGCACTGGGTGTGATGAGGGTGGACAGGTTTAGGAATAAGTATATTAGAGGGTCAGCCCAGGTTTGAAGGTTAGTAGACCAAGCCAGATAGGCAGGATTAAGTTGGTTTGTACATGTGCTGAGGAGGGATGCAGAGTATATTGTGAAATAGATGCTAAGGATGAAGCCGCCAGGTAACAGGAAAAGAGGAATGCCTAAGATGAGGTTTATGGCTGTGGTAAGAGAGGGCATGCAGGTGGATGGTGTGACAGCCCAAGATGCAGAGGGCAGGAAGAAATGGAAACAGGTGATCTACTGTGGCAACCCCTAATGGGAGCATCCAAAAGGAGAAGAAGACATTGTAGCTCAACCCTTGTGGACTGTGAACACCATTACCTTGCGTCATTCCACAAGTATGTAACATGTATAGAGGCTGCATCTGGACAGAGTGTTTAGGTGAGTGGTGACTTCATATGTCAGCTTGTGTATGACACAGCCAGGGACACTGTCCAGTACCATTGCCACTGTGGTTTGGACTTTGGTAAAGAGATGTTTTAACTAGAGTGTCTGTGAATCATCAGGTTTTACATTCTTCAGGTCTGGAAATGTGGCCCTTGTGTAAAGACAGGGTTGTGAAATCTGCATTCAAACTGTCTGACAAGAAATTGGTAATGTCAGTCAGATAAGTGTACTTTGTGACCATTTACATTAACTGTGACCCGATCTCAGATTTCCCCTGTAGATTATACACAACTCTAAAGAAAGCTTTAGTGTTGTCTTTGGAACCCTTGCCATTTTGTATTTTGAAGCTTGCCTTGTATGTTTATTGAGGGATTGTATTTTCCCAATGATACTGACCAGAGAGGTTATCCCTTCTTGGTATGTAACTCTTTTTTGGTACAACTTCACACTGTCTATTATATATTTAGTTTATGGCAGGGGTCCATGAGACTAATGCACCTTTACTGTATAAGTGAGAATTTCTTGTGTTTCTGATAGCATGGTCCATGCAACCCTGTAGGTGAACAGTGTGCATTACTAAAGGATTATGCAGCTGGGACAGTGTTAACCTTAGTAATGTAAACCAATGACAGATAGCAACAACAGCATCACCCACAGTACAGTGTCAATGCGTGTCATACACACACATGCATGCTCAAGTTCCAAAATGTGTGTAGTACAATGCACACTGGCCACCAATATAAACTATGGAGTGTTAACACTGGCCAGTACAGGGCATGTCACCCTGCCCATGTGTCCAATATGCATGTACATGCACACAGTGCACCTCCACCATGTTCATAAATGGACACCTGAAAACCTGTGTTGCACACACCCCACACTTACTGTCCACTGTATAACGCATGCTGACACAACTACACACATCAGCCAAGTGGCACATGGGCAAACAAAACACAATTGGAATAAACTCTGGTGAAAACAATACAACATTGCTAATTACAGCTTTAATGCATCATGCCTGCTCAGCTACACCTTCAAGGATATAATTACACTTTACTGCTGACAACATGCTACACATCCAACCATTGCTATACTTTATTAAAGTTACACTGTGCATCAGCACCATGTTAGCCTGTTCCTGCATCAATGTTACAGATGACAGGAGGTGGCACAGGTTTCATCATATGCACAGGGTGTGTTGTTGGTTTGCCAGAGGCCTACACTGAGCCATACAATTGACATGTGTGTGTGAGTGTGTGTGTGTGAGGGCCATGAGTACTGTTACGGGCCAATGTTGATATAATGTGTGCGGGCATGTGTTTGCCCTAAGTTTCTGGTTTATGTGTGTGTCTGCATGCACACAGTTCCAGCATGTGGCTGCCATATACGGGGATTTGTGAGACAGCTACAGACTGTACCTGGCAGGCTTTGTAGATCACCGTCTCTGGCCATGGATATGTAACCTGTGCCTGGCAGGGGTGCTACAGACAGTATCAGGTACTAATCCAGATTGGGTACTATCTGAAGAGGTTGACATATGTCCACTGGATCCAGGTCCCTGCTGGGACTGTCCAGAGGCACGTGCACGTGGTCTGCTAGGATGGTCTATGGACAGCCCCCCCTAACATTGCTGGGGCTGGTACTGGCACTATGGGAGCAGCTGTGACTTGCTGGACATCCACACCAACCTCCAGCTGCTGATGTTGCTGGCATACATCCACGTCCACGTCTCAACCATCCTCCACTGTCCTGATACATGGGCATGACATTGTGGAGGACATCTAATGTCTCACCCTAACGTCTATCAATGACCTCAGTGTAGTTACGTTTGGCACCTGCTAGGTCATGGATACTGTCATTTACAGAGGTGTAAAGAGCCTTCTGTGCCCTTAGCCCATGTCTGGTGTACTGCTCCATTCGTGTCTATGCCTCCATGACAGCCTGGAACATGCGTGTGGTAGAAAGAGGTGTGGCACGTCTGCCAGGGGCATGATGACCAGAAGCGCTCTGACGAGAACCCCTGGGCATCTGCATATGTGGTACCATTCCAGACATCTGGCTATGGCTGCTGTGTCCTGATACCTGTGCCATATATACCACACTGTCCTGGCCAGTGCCAACTGTACACTGTCCCTCAGCTAAGGGCAATGGTGATGATGGATGTACAGGCAGTATAACTGTGTGCATGGATGGGGTGGAGAGTTGAGTACTGTCAATTGGTGGCCCAACAACAGACCCTGACAAACTTGCCTATGCCTCAACACACCTGTCCTCATCATCACTGTCTGTCTCGGTGACATCAGGTTCCCTGCTGTACTGAACCAGCCCCACCTCAGCACCTGTGAGAGGAAAACAGGAAACACACTTTAAGCCCTGAACATGACTTCAGACCACATGCACACGTGCGCACATGCACACATGCACACGTGCACATGCACACATGTGCACATGCACACATGTGCACATGCGCACATGCACACATGCACACATGCATAAATGCACACATGCACACACACACACAAAACTACACTCCTCCCTAAAGCAGACACACACAACACCAGCAATCAGAAAACATACAAAATAGCAGGTGATGGTGGGCTACAGTATCACAAGCAAAATAGTCATATCACACATGTCAGCATGCAGGACATATGTTGCTCAACAGTGCAAGTATAGTCAGTCCTTGTTACTAACAGTATACATGGCTTTGATGCATGTGTTTTGTTATTAGGTGATGGCCCTCCCCTTGGAACACAATTCATACATAGACACAACATTGCTGTGCAGGTATTCATAACCCTGTAATGTACTGTGCACTATAACTCACAGGTGTACATACCATTGTTGGATGTGTATCTGTATGTCAGATAGGTATCCAATGCTGATTACAGCCTCTGTGTCTTTAGCAAATAATTGTGGACACATTTTTAGCACATGCATGATGAGTATTCACACATCATTAGTGGTGCATGGATAATTGATGTAATACCATTCAGCCACATACCCAATGTACGGTACTTATGGTGAGTGTAGATCATACTGTGGACATGCCAGTCTCATCCATGACATGGCATGCTAAAACACAACTGCATATTTAAACACTACACATACCCAATATGTGTCATATGACCTAGCCACTCAATAGCATTGCAGGACATATATGTGTCAGTTGTGCAAATGGTGATTGGTATGCATACTGTTTAGAGGTGCATATGTGTTCACACATGCATCATTATGGTGTGTAGCAATTATGTGTAGTACTGTGGTTACAATAACTGGATGGGGTATAGTACCATAGGCCATCATGAAGCATCAGGTGGTCACTCAAGGCTACAAATGTTTCACAAACCAGCACTAATCATTCTGTGCTGGAACTGTACTATCTTGGCTAAATTCACCATTTCACAACCAGTTGTTACGTGAGTTTGTAAGGAGGCCAATAAGGGGCATTCCCTGACATGAATGAATGTGTAGTGTGTTGCAGAGTGTTTAAATGCCCCAGGATAGGCCTCTACCCCTCAGGTATATTATGTGTAATGTGTGGATGAGATTTTGGATACTGGAGTGTGTCTTTACAGAGGGTTTGGGAATCCTTTATGTGTAGCATGTTAAAATGCTCTGTGTATGATATAGATGTGTATGTTATGTGTATGTTGAGTATCAACTGTGCCTATCCAATGGTCACTACAGTCTAGCCACATTTGTTTGAGATGGTCTGGGTATTGCATGTGTTTGAGGCAGCTAATCACATTAGTGAGATGTGCGTGCTCTTACACCAAACATGCACAGCATGCATTATGGGTAGGTGTGTTACATGTGTACATTGCCTACACCTTAACTATGAAATGCACTTTTTATTTACAATAATAAATATAGAACACACTCACCAGCATCTGTCTGCTGCCTTGATGTCACCCCAGAGGGACCTACATAGAGGTGAGACAGTTTATCAGTGGCCACAACTGTGGCATTGCTACTGTGTGTTTGCAATCTTACAGTACAACAGCAGTTTACATTCACAGGGCTACAAATTATGTTCCTAATGATCAGTATTGCACAACAACAGGCTCCACTTCTTTGAACGACATACTCCACATCTCACATATGCATGATCTACCAATACAGATAACAGTAGTCTACAGATATGCCATGTTACCTGCATGCTCCCTGTGTGCTTGCTGTGTGGCTCCAACCTCCATCATGGTGTATGTCTGCTGTTGTTATTGTTGTTGGGCAGGCACAACCAGGCTCATGAACAGCACCTCCACTCTGGTGAGGGGGGTGGATATTAACACCACCTCCTGTTGCAAAATGTTGTCTACGCACATTAGTAGCATGCTGTCGGACATGTCTGAGAAGATCACTGCAGTGGTGGCATACCTGCTCATATGTCCGGTTATGCAAACGATTTAGCCCTCGGCTGCTGCGTCTCCTGGAAAAAAGCACCTGTAGCCATAGTAAGCTTTCCTACCCTGAAACACCCCGACTGCGCCTGGCTTGGATGCCTGCATCTAATCCAAACTAAAACAAACTGCATTGCCTCTACCCCGTATGGGAATTGGATTAAGCTCCTCATAGAAGGATTTAATAAAGTATGTACAACAGCTGCTAAACCTGCATTATTAAGAATCCTAAAGCCCTGCTTGGTATCTCTACATGCTTTAACTCTCTAACTTTCTCTCTCTCTCTCTCCCTCCTCTAAAGCTCGCTGCTACTCCATCCCACTAATCACCGGTCCCTTGTACTCACCTTCTCCACTTAGCAGTTCTACTGATAGTTTCTCGCCCTCTTCTGTCTTCCTTGGCTCTTGGCTCTGCTACTGTTCTCATAGACTGCCCTCTATTCATACACTCATCCTGACTCCCACTGCCTAGCATAGCTTGCAATATCCTTGCCCTCTGCTACCCTACTCTTACTCACCACTATCTCCTTCTCTTTTGATCCTTCCCATCAGTCCACGTACTCAGTCACTCGTTTCTCCTTTCTGTTCATACCTAACTATCCACCAATACCAGTAATAGCTGTACCTGTGCACACCCATCCTGTTCCTCCCTCCCCCTACCTAACATTCTCCCTGAAATTATAAAATCTCCCTGCTCCAGGGAGCCAATTTTCTAAACAATTTAGCCCTCAGCTGCTGCATCTCCTGGAAAAGAGCACCTGTAGCCATAGTAAGGTAAATCTTGATTTTTTGTTCGTAATACATCGTTTTTGTTGTAAAGTAACAACAGTGTAAGATAAATACTGACTGCTTATGTATGTAATCCTGTACTATAAACTGAACACAAGTGGCGGAGAAATATCAGCTTGTTATATGGCAATGTTCGATTGAAAGAGTCTACATAAGCAATTGAATGTTGTTTTTGAGGCCACTGCTTCCTACTACGCCAACCTCTATCTTGCATTGTACCTAGTCCTTATGAGTACTAGCTTGATTTTATTAATATAACATTTGAATGAGTGATGTGTATTTGATGAAACGCTAGCATATTTCAGATCTACGCTACATATTTTATTGGGGTTACATGCCAAATATATTTAAAACATTGATACCCTTGTATGTGCGATTGATAAGTATTTCAGCGCACATCTCTTACTATCCATACACCCGAACTACATGCTTATTATATTCTAAAGGAAATATTTCAGTGCACATCATGTACTTACCATAAGCCTGAACTGCATGCATATTACATTCTAAAGGAATGGAAACTGCGATTGAGTCCCTTTACTCAATTAAACATTGTACAATATTTTTATTACTAAGAGCAAAGTGTAGGCGGTTTAGGCGATTGAGTCCCTTTACTCAATTAAACATTGTACAATATTTTTATTACTAAGAGCAAAGTTTAGGTGGCCTTAAAGCAACACATTTACAGCCACCTAATTGTAGCTCGCTGTGAGCGCTGGATAACAGTCAGCGAAAACGCCAACCTTAGCACGTGTCCTACTGAGACTACATAGTCAATATCCCGCTCAAAAGGCTTATTCCACTGCTGTTTAAAGGTTATAACTCTCTGAAACAACCCCTAGCCCATATCGCACTGCTTATATATTTTAGCAGAACTAGAATATTTGAATTCCTTGAAACTTTTATTGCATATCATGTTACTGTAAAACATCTGTGTTCTTAACTCTTTGTGATACTGGGTTAGCCTTGCTGTGTGGCAATGTTTTTCTCTCTAACCTGAGTACTAGAATGCCTATATTATACAGACCATTTGAAGTAAGATGCCCATGCTGGTTATAATTTTGTGTTTAACTTATATATTTCAAAGCTAATGCTAGTGTAAGCTAATAGGGTAAGCTAATGTGTTTTTGCAACTGTTTAAAGTTTGTGCTAGTGTACGCTAATTGTGTTATTTGCAACTGTTTATCTAAAGTGCATTTCTCTCTACATCTCTCTCCTCTTCTCCAGCTTTCCTACCCTGAAACACCCCGACTGCGCCTGGCTTGGATGCCTACATCTAATCCAAACTAAAACAAACTGTATTGCCTCTACCCCATATGGGAATTGGATTAAGCTCCTCATAGAAGGATTTAATAAAGTATGTACAACAGCTGCTAAACCTGCATTATTAAAAATCCTAAAGCCCTGCTTGGTACTCAGCATGCTCCCTTGCCAGGAAACCCAGCAGCCAAACGCTAACTAGCCCTGTATCTCCAATATTAGCCCCCTCTGTGCCACTTTCTGCTCTACAAGACTCTCTTCCCATAATATAACCCAGCCTTGCAATTCTTCCCTGGTGAAACCATATGTGCATTCAACATATGTCCACTAGGTGACTTACTCTCCCCACTATTTCCTGACTTCCATTTCTTTTACTCTTCTCCCCAGTATCTCTACATGCTTTAACTCGCTAACTTTCTCTCTCTCTCTCTCTCTCTCCCTCCTCTAAAGCTCACTGCTACTCCATCCCACTAATCACCGGTCCCTTGTACTCACCTTCTCCACTTAGCAGTTCTACTGATAGTTTCTCACCCTCTTCTGTCTTCCTTGGCTCTTTCCGCTCCGTTCACCCTAAGGGCTCACTCTGCTCCCCTACCCTGCCCCCAATTTCCACCCGCCCCACTACATCTATATTTATACCTCCACAACCACACCTACAATATCACCTATCCAGTTATACTCCATTACTCTCTCTATAGCCACTCCCTCCCACACCCACTCTAACCAGCACTCCTCCTCCTAGAAAACCCCATCCCACCAATTAGTCTCCTCTACTCAAGCCTACACCCCCCTTACTCCACCCATATAAACCTTACTATATTCCTCCTCCCACAATTACTCAGACACATAACTACCTCCAGTACACAGGACCCTCCTAAACTTACTTTCTATAACCTAACCTCCTCCCACAAGTACTCAGACACATAACTACCTCCAGTACACAGAACCCTCCTAAACTTACTTGCTATAACCTACCACAGCTGCTTACTACCATCTACATCCTCTACCTTTCAGACCTATCTTCACAATGCTCCCAAAACCTATATCCTCCTATACTCTACTACTACTTCTCCTCAGTATAGTCTACATTCACTACCTCACCCAGCCCAATTACTTTAACCACTCACAGGCCTTCCACATAACAATACATCTCAACTCACCTCCTTTAAAAGCACACACCACAATATCTCCACATATTTATCCTATACAAAACCATCTTTTCTTTACTTATAAACTTATCAACACTCAAATTAACCTTAATACCATAGTTGCTAACAAACCCCTTACTCACATAATAAAGACCAACCTAAACTTTAAGCAGTCCAAATATCTCTCCAACCTAACCCTTTATCTAATTACCTCACTACTATCAGGAGATATCCACCCCAACCCAGGCCCCTCCATCTCTATCAATACAGATAAATCCATACTATTCACCTCTCTAAACTCCCAAAGTATAGTCAACAAAGTACCAAACCTTCATGCTTGGCTCACACATAGTAAACCCCTAACTTTGGTGTCTTTGCACACAGTGCAGGCTGGAGAAGTTGTTTGACCGCAACTGAGCTACAAAATATAAGTATCTTTTGATTATTTTTACAGATTACTGTTTTTATAATTTAATATATATAAAGCACTTTGTCTATTCAGAATCTTCACAAATCCTTATCTGTTTAAAAACTTTCATTTGACTCTGTAGTGCTGTCTTTGTCTTAGGCTAATATACTTGGTGGCTTTGCAGTTGCCCGCCCCTACTGTGACACACCTCCCAGTCTAGTGTCATTAGCTCATTCTTCTTAATACAGAGAGAACATTTGATAAGGCCTTCTGTTCCTCCTTTTTCCCTTTTCAAAAAGTAAAACAAAACTTTTTTTTTTCTTTTTCGCCTGAACCTTCTTGTGTTCTGACTGTCCTTCTCAAACATATTGGAAATATACAGTATATTTCAGAGCATTTGTTATAACTGTATTTGCTATAACTGATTTAAGTATTTTTTCTGGCTTTTTGAATATTTACTGCTTAGCGACTGCATCTTAGCCTGTTTATACAGCTCTGCATTCTATTTAAACTGTTTTTGTGTTGATTAACTGTTTTGCACTCTTAAAAGTTATTTGTTGCTTAATTTTACCTGTAGGCTAACACACTCAAGTGTGCTAGCCGCTTAAAAGCATTTATAGCATTTACTGTCTTTTTTCCTTGTCTCTGTAAAAAAAAAAAAAAAAAAATCTCTTGTTTTCCCACCTTACTGAACTAGAGTAGTCCAGTTTCAGAGTTGCTGATCCCTGGGCTTTGTTTTTAGTTCCTGTTACTGATCCATTGCCTTATTAGGAAGGAGGGAAGTTTCTTTGCTTACCAGTGGGAGTGGGAAGCACTGAGCAGCCTTTTTGTCCGAATTGGTGAAGTTTCAGTCAGAAACTAGTAGTCCATTGGTCGTTTTGGGCCAATTCCTAGCTCCTTTCAGCCCCCTGCTATAAAACACGCTAAACACGCGTTTTCCAGCTTGTACCAACTCAGCACAGATCTTCGTGGTGGCCTGCAGAGTGATCCAAGCAGCAGAGAGCTAAAAGAGTGACTTTCTACCAGATATAAGTATTTTTGTGGCTTTCCCACTGTTATTAAGCTAGCGACTGCATTTCGCCTGTTTTACTGCTACTTTAAGTGATTTCTGCATTTTACACTGTTTATTGCACTTTAAGTTACTAATTGTTGCAAATTGTTTCTGTAGGCTACACACTAAAGTGCGCTAGCCGATTTACAGCATTTATAGCATTTACTGTCTGTTTTTTTCCTTATCTCTGTCATAAAACAAAAAAATCTCTTGTTTTCCCACCTTACTGAACTAGAGTAGTCCAGTTTCAGAGTTGCTGATCCCTGGGCTTTGTTTTTAGTTCCTGTTACTGATCCATTGCCTTATTAGGAAGGAGGGAAGTTTCTTTGCTTACCAGTGGGAGTGGGAAGCACTGAGCGGCCTTTTTGTCTGATTTGGTGAAGTTTCAGCCAGAAACTAGTAGTCCATTGGTCATTGTGGGCCAATTCCTAGCTCCCTTCAGCCCCCTGCTATAAAACACGCTAAACACGCGTTAGCGCGGAGTTGCCACTGTTGCACACAAGATCAGCGGCGGTTAAACAAGGTTAAACTATTCGGGACATCTAAATTCCACTCTTCAAATTTTCCCTTAGAACTACCTTCCTCGAGCTGTACTGCTGATCTAACCAGCATATCCTATAACTGAAAAGTTCATCTCTACCTGATTCCCAAGTAGACTATTCTCTATCTGTAAAGCCTAGCACTTACTCCTACAGTACTTGCACCTTGATAAAGCACTCTTATTATAGATAGTACCCCACCAGCCTAAAACCCACTTCCCCGGAGTCCTTTGAAAGTCTCTTTATCTACTACTTCTAGTATGTCGAGGGATCAGTTGCTAGTGTCCTCTCCAGCTCAACTGGTGAACCTGGGAATATTGAGGCAATGTTACAATTGCCTCATGTACACAGACAATCCTCTCCTTCTCCCACAAAACACAAATACATGTGAGAGATGCAACTATACGGCCAAACTGGAGGCTGAGCTCTCTCAACATAGGACTGGCAAGACCAGACAGGAGGAGAAGGTAACCACACACAATACATACCCAGTCACACATGGTACCATCACAACTTCAAATCATACACATACTCACACAAAGACATACTCGGAGGCTCTGTTCAAAAATTTACCAAAACAGCAGAGGCCACCAAAGCAGACACCCAAACAACTACCACCTCACGACCCAACACATGCAACACATAGACCACACAGTCAGAGTGTCAAACAGTCACAGCCCTTAAGGCCAAACAAAATGCCAGACACACTTGTCATTGGTGATTCCATAGTCAGACCCACTGACGTCCCACTCACCAGACTGAGTAAGGAGAAGGTCACAGTAAGCTGCCTGTCGGGCGCTAGAATCCGCCACATAACGCAAGCACTCAGGTCTCTCAACAGCAGGTACAAGCGACTCAGTCATTGTCCACGCTGGTGTCAATGACCTGAGACGTACCTCCTTGGACTACATGAAAAGGGACATCGAGGAGCTCTCTGATTATGTAGCCCAGGCAGGTATGACCCTGACCTTGAGCAGTATCCTACCTTCACCTAGAATGATGCCACAATACAGTGATAAGATGATCAGCTTTAATAATTGGCTTAAATTCTGGTGTCATTCAAAGGGGATCAATGTCTGTCTGCCTGGGATGACATGCTGGACAAGCCACGCTGCTTCGCAGGGACGGCTTGCACCTGTCACCCATGGGCTTCGGATATTGGCAAAGGCTCTTGCCACCCCATAGTGCCTTTTTAGGCAAGGCTCAAATTCTAAACCTACCACCCTAGAACACCAAAAGGAAAAAACTAAGGGTAATACTGCTCAATGCCAGAAGTCTCAATCTCAAGATGCACTTTTCGAGGCCCTTCTCAATATGGAGAACATCGATGTCTGTGCTGTGACAGAAACCTGGTTCAAGGCTCCTGAGAGCACCCCAGCACTAACAGGTTTCACCTCATATCATGCGTTCCGGCCCCAAAATCCGGACAACACCAAGAAAGGAGGGGGGGGTGTCCATATTCATAAAGGACACCCACACCTCAAGGTTGGTGGCAACGCACGATGCATCGGAGACCATCCAGGTGCAATTAACCATAGGCAAGACTGCTCAATTTGTAGCATGTTACAGGCCACCCTCTCAAACTCAGGAACCTCACATGGCCTTCCTGAAAACATTGGAGGGGATAAATGTATCTCCAAACACCATCATACTAGGTGACTTCAACTACCCTAATATAGACTGGGAACACTACTCAAGCCCGAACACTCTAACCCAAAGATTCCTTGAGTTCATAAACTCAAATGCCATGGAACAACTAGTCACCATCCCCACAAGAGGAGAAAACATACTTGATCTCATCATCACGAACATGGGATCAAAATGTTCAACACCGAAGTATACCCCTCACTGGTGAGATCAGATCATAAACTAATCTCGCTGGAGGTCCTCATCCCGCCCCACCTGAAACAAAAAAGACCACAGTGAAAAACTTCTCAAAAGCCGATTTCACACTTCTAAAACTAGTGTGGTCTCCTTTAAGGCCCCTGAGCCAGTGGTAAACATTACTCAAACCGCTGAATCACTTACAAATGCCTTCTACCAGCACCTACAGGACTGCATGGATCAGGCAATCCCAAACAAAACTAAGACTCTCTGTACCAAAGGCAAGCATCCAGTCTGGTGGACCCCAGCCATAAACAAGCTCTACAACAAAAGGAGGAAGCTACTACAAGATAGAGCAAAATCCTTGAAAGGTAAGACACCTTTGATCATTATAAGTAAAAAACTAAGAGCTCTCATAAAATCATCCAAGGCAAATTTTGAGAGAAAAATCGCCAAGGACTCTAAAGACAATCATAAGGCCTTCTTTAGCTATGTTAGAAACCTAGGAGGAAACTCCCAGATATGCTCAGAATTAGTTCAAAATGATGTGAAAATTACTGAACCTACACACATTGCTAACATACTGGCTGACAGGTTCAGTGCAAACTTCTCCCCCTCCTCCCCCCCAAAAGGAGAGATATCTATTCCAGAGGATTGTAGCCCCCCAAACATCTCCAACGCTCAGGTGAGAACTGCCCTCACTAAGGCAAAAAACACAGCATCCATGGGACCGGATGGTGTCCCCGGCTGTGTGCTTCATGAACTCAACGAGGAATTAAACCCACAGTTAGGACAGCTGTTTAATCTTAGCCTCACCTCAGGATACGTACCCAAGGAGTGGCGCACGGCAACTGTGGTCCCACTTCATAAGGGCGGTGCCTCCACAGACCCTGGAAATTACCGCCCCATTAGCTTGACAAGCCTTATCTGCAAAGCCATAGAGAGGATCATAATGGAACTCATAAATAAAGACATAGGGAACTTGCAGACTTTGGATCCAACCCAGTTTGGCTTTGTCAAAGGCAGATCCTGCCTCTTAAACTTGGTTGACTTTTTCGAGACAGTCACCAAGGCCATTGATGAGGGAAAGGCAGTCCATACAGCCTACCTCGACCTGGCAAAGGCCTTTGACACAATACCCCACTCAGGTATCATCATAAAACTCATCAGCTTGAATGTAAACCCATACATCACAAGATGGGTTGCAAACTGGCTAAGTGACAGAACCCACAGGGTCAGAGTTGCTGGAGCCATGTCAGACTCAAAGCCTGTCACAAGTGGTGTCCCACAGGGCTCAGTCCTGGGTCCACTCTTGTTCGGCATCTACTTTTCTGAAGTACAAGCAAACACAGGAGGGTTATGGCTGACAAAGTTTGCAGATGACTGCAAACTGGCCATAGTCGAAAACACATCTGACACAGATATCCTCCAGAAGGGCCTCACAGAAACGGATAACTGGTGCCAGAGCCATGGCCTGAAGTTAAACACCAAAAAATGCATAGTCATACCCTTTGGGAAAAACAAGGTTACCCCTAGCTACCATATAGGTGGCAATCCACTGAGCACAGAAAAAGTCATCAGGGATCTGGGGACCCAAGTTGACAGTAGCCTTTCGTTTGACACTCATGTTGCTAAAGTAGTTAGGAAAACCTTCTATTTCGCCCACCTGATCATGAAGGGATTCACATCTAGATCAAGGGAGGTCATCGTCCCCCTGTACTCATCACTCATTAGACCTATGATTGAGTACAATGCCCCATTCGGAATGTATCTGACCAGACACCTGCTGCAGCTTGAAAGGCCCCAAAAGTTCCTCACCAAAAGGATAAAGGGTCTCAAAAATATGTCTTATGCTGCCCGACTGAAAGAACTCCAGCTCTATTCAGTCTCATACCACTTGCTCAGAGGTGACCTGTGCCTGACATATAAGGCCATGTCAAATCCCAGATTTGATGAATATGCTTCACCTCAAAAAATCTAGATCCCTCAGAACCACAAGGGCGGGAGACTTAAACCTTGACATGGTTATAAATAGAATGTGCTGGAGGGACAGATTCATCACCCAGAGACTCCCTATGCTGTGGAACAAAATCCCGGTACATGTGAGGCAGAGCACCTCGCTGGCCTTGTTCAAGAGGAATCTTGACCAATGGATGGGAGATCGCAGATATACCCCAGGGATTACTTCAGTGTCACTGCTTGACAGAGGCACAGAAAAATGATAGGCATAGTTTTTATTCAAACTAAAGGGGTGGCGAAAGCCACATAACTATGGGCTAGGCTTATAAATGCCCTTGGGCAGATAGCCTAGTATGAACCTATGAACCTATGAACCTATGAACCTATATCCTATCTATCCCTGAAACTTGGTTAAAACCCCACATAAAGGATCATGAAATTATACCACCAAATTACTCAATCATCAGAAAAGACAGACCCCAAAAAAAAGGAGGCGGGGTTGCTTTACTATACTCATCCTCCTTGCCAGTCACCCCTTATAACAAACCCATCCCCATTTTTAATAATGCTGAACTACCCCTATCACTACTCCAAGTCAATAAATACAAGCATATATGTATAGCCTCCCTTTACATTCCCCCTGGTGACAATATTACCAGACTAGAAAATATTCTTTACTGGCTCTCCACCAACATTAACAATGAAATCATAATTTTGGGTGACATCAATATCAATTGGTCAGCCATTCATTCTCCCTTAAACCCACTCAGTATCAACCTTTACAGCTTCTCACAACTAATTACCGACATAACTCGCCCCTCAAAAGCTCTCTCCAAGGGTAGCATTCTAGACTGGATTCTAGTCTCTCACCCTCATTACTTCTCTGACAGTGGTACCCTTCCAGACTCCCTTAGTGACCACCTACCTATCTTCACATATCGACTACAAGAGCCTTTACAGAGAACTCATAACTACATTACTACCCGCAACCATAAAATCTTCAACCCAATAGCTTTCTCTGACTCTCAAACTAGTTGACTGGAACATCCTAAAAGCTTTACCCCTAGACAATGCCGTGGCCCATTTCAACACAACCTTCCTGAACCTTCTAGACTACCATGCTCCCATAAGGACTAAAAGAATAAAACTAAAAACTACCCCCTGGTTAACCAAAGACACACTAACAGCCATGCGACACAGAGATAAGGCCTGGACACTTTACCATAAAAATAAATCCCCACTCACCCATAATGAATTTAAAACACTCAGAAACAAAGTAAAAAGGCTTGTTATTAAAGATCAACAAAACTACTTTTCCATACTCCAAAATACTAATAAAACAAATCCTCAAAAATTCTGGAAAGAAATCTCTACCCTTATCAATCCTGGCAAAACAGCCAACCCCAGCCCAGACCCCAGTTCTTCTGACATTGACTTGGCTACACAATTCAACTCTTTTTTCATAAACTCTATTTCCAAGCTAACCTCATCATTCACTGACACCGCTACATCCCCGACCTCACCCCAATCCTCCCATACCCCTCCCTCCACTCCGACTACTTCTCTCTTTCCCTCCCCAAGACCACCACCCTCTAATACCTCACCCACCCTTCTCCTACTTTCTCACTAAAACCTATCCCCACATGTACCATAAAAAACTGATCCAGAAACTAAAGCCTTACTCTAATGCCCCAGACAATATTCCTTCATACTTTCTTAGCATAGCAGCTGAAACCATTGCCTACCCTATTAGTATACTAATTAACCGCTCGATCCAAGAAAGCAAAGTATCCCAAATCTGGAAAAAGGCCTTTATCATACCTTTGCATAAAGGTGGCAATAATAATGATACTACAAACTTCCGTCCCATAGCTATTCTGTCTCCCATTTCTAAACTCCTTGAAAAGTGTATCCATTTGCAGCTCCTTCCTTATTTCTTAGGCAATCACCTGCTGACTCCAACCCAGCATGGCTTCAGACCCGGCCATAGTACTATGACAGCCCTCCTCTCCTTCTTAGAAACCGTAAACAAGGCCAGGGACTCTGGACACATTGTTTGTACCCTACTACTGGACCTCTCAAAAGCCTTTGACACTATCTCTCATAAACTACTCCTTGATAAACTCTCCCAACTTAACTTATGTCCTTCCTCATTAAACTGGTTCTCTAGTTACTTATCTAATAGATCTCAAGCTGTTAAATGGAAAAAAGCCACTTCCTCATTCCTAAGCACTCCAACTGGGGTCCCCCAAGGCTCCATATTGGGTCCTCTACTGTTTAACATCTTCATAAATGATTTCCGTAATTCTATCCCATTCTCTAATATTATTCAATATGCAGACAATTCATCTATTATCTGCTCTGCCACATCCATCCCAGTACTCCACAAACTTACACAAGATGCATTCTCTATCACTGAACAATGGATGAAAAAAACCCACCTAGCATTAAATGCCTCTAAAACCAAATTAATGGTATTTACTCCCTCTAAACACATCTCTGTCAACCCAAACTCTTTCTTAATCACCTGTAAAAATAACACATCCTTGGAATTGGTGTCAGAAACTAAGTTACTTGGGGTTCAAATCGATAGTCAGTTTAAATTCAACTCCCACATACAACTATATATCAAAAAAACTCATCAAACACTAGGCATGCTCTACTGACAAAATTGTTTCCTTACACCCTCTACTAAAATCACTCTCTCTTCCACATTCCTTATTCCCTCTCTTCTATATGGAGCCCCACTCCTGACTAACCTACAATCTTCCCACAAAACACAACTTTCCTCATGCTACAATAAAATAGCTAAATTCGCTAATGGCCACAAAGCAACTACTCACCATTGTTCTTCTCTCCACAAACTAGTATGGTTAGAACTACCCAACCGACTCATCTATTCCCAACTCACTCTTGCCCACAAGCTCATCTTTAAACCCTTCCTTTGTCCATCTCTTTCCCCTGCTTTTAAAATGCACCTCCCCAACAGAGAACTCAGAACCAATAACCAGAACCTACTTGAACTATACATACCATTACATCCCCCAGGTAAAAATCTTCTATCTTATAGTTTAGCATGTCTCTGGAACTCCCTACCTTCAACTATTCGTACCACCTTCAATCACTTTACATTCAAAAAATCTCTTTACTCTCATCTACTAACCCAGTGGGAATGCTCTTGCACCCACCCTTCATAATTCAATGCTCTTGCACCCACCCTTCATAATTCAAGACCGCCTTACTTCCTTCCTCCTCCTGCTAATAAGCTTCCTTGTATCTGCCTCTCCTGTTGTAGTAACTTGCATCCTTTAACTAGCTGCCTAATCTCAAATCAAAATCATTTTTGTATCCCTTACCTAGCAACCTAACTCAAAATGCCTAGGCGATTTCATCAGTAATGTCACTTGAAAGATATTCTCTTAATGTGTAAATACTGAAACATGAATTACTTTTATAGTAGGTACCACCTGTAATGTTCCATTGATTATGTATGTTCAAACAGTAATCTGTATAATTCTATAAATTCTGCAATATGAATCACTTTTATACTATGTACCATCTACAAACAGTAATCTGTACAATACTGTAAATACTGCAATTTGAATTCTGTAAATAATGCAATCTGAATCATTTCTATAGTATGTACCAACTGTAACAGTCATCATCAGTATGATGCTCCAACTGTGTAATTTGTTTGTTAATAATGTATTATATATCTAAAACTATGTACCCTTGTTTCTGGAGCTTTTCTCCCCAGGACTCCATTGAAAACGGGTTCATCTTGGCCCAATGGACTATCCTGGTAAACCAACTGCAAATAAAATAAATAAAATAAATAAAATAAATAAATAAATGCAGGCCTACCTCATTGACCCTGTGGACAACATCTTGTCACATTGCAGTACGCTCCTGCTAGTCCTGGCTGGTTCGTGAGAACATGAGATGGTAGTGCTGAATCATACTGCTAGTAATTATATAATCTTCAGCACTACTGTAACTCGGGTTCCTGCGATGGGCCATGATCCCTGGAAGACATAAATACAAAAATATGTCTGAGCAAGTCATATGGCACATTTAACATTATACAGTACAGATATCACTGAACTGCCATATATAGCAACCTATAAGCTAACCGAGAGTGAAACACTGTAACTGCCACTTATCACTGTTCACCCCACAACTGCTTAAAAGTGCCTTGCTCACTCTATCTAATGAACCATGTTCTGCACAGCAACAAAATAAAATCACTATATAAGACTATATAAGAGTACCTGGCACACTGTATGCAACACGATGCACCACCTAGCCACAGCAGATATACATCAAGCTGATGTGTAAAGAAATATATCATCTATCACAATCAGTGTAAGGTCCAGTAAATGTATCACTATTATACCACACAACTTGTTAATGCCAAACCCGTGGCCAAAATATGTGCACAACTGAGAATATAGATCACATACTGCTGTAGTACACTATGAATGTTGCTAGATACGCAGTTATATGTTTTACCACACATATGTCAAAGGACATGTTACAGACATACTCATACACACATCAGACATAATTACAGGACACAAAGGTATGACAACCCAGATAAGCTTGCAGTGTGTACTATACGGTACTGTGTGTCAGTACTTGACAACCTTAATCTTGAGAAATGTAATCTGTGATGAATACAGGGACCACACAAAACAGTGGATGCAAGCAATGTGGACATACACCATACTTTGCTGTACAGGCCCAGAACTTCAAGTAGTACTACAGTACACACAGGATTTGCATTCAACATCGGTACCAATCAATAATCATAGATGTAGTGCTTTAGCCTCCAATGACACACCCTAGTTAAAACCAAGGGACTTAATCACACTGTATGAATAGCACTTGTTCTGCCTAGCAACAGAATACACAGCTTTTGCTAGGATCAAAGCAAGGACCCATAATACCATACCATAAACAGTTTCCCACTAAGCTATCCCACAGATACATATCTTTGACGTATTCACAAACATATTGACCATCACAGTCAGTCAACAGTACAGAGAATCTACTGCAACAAGTAGATGTAGGTGTGTATGAGTATATATAAATATATATACTGGCTTCAACATTGCAAACTGAACAAACCACCCACAGTGTTTAACCACCACATGTCATATGCCAGCACTGTATGCTGCCTTGTTTGTCACACACTAAAACCTACATACAAATATGCACATACTAACCTTCACCAACATATATATCTCCCCCCTTTCACAAACATTTGCAATATGTCCCCTGCTCTATGCACATATACAGATGTGAATATATATGACACATATATATTTCTCCTTATTTGTGTGGCATACACACACAAGGTCCACAGTGTTGTAAGTCCCTGGACCTCACAGCTGAACTGTTGGGCCTTGCTGCAACACAAACAGGAGTCACATATGAACACACACTAACATTAGGGAGGTATATAATGCAACAGATGCTAGATAAGCATACTAGACTGCTACAGCAGTTGCCAATGCTAAACTACACTTTAATATGACTATCATGCATGTGTTGTTCTGTCACACCTGTGTTTATGTAATGTTAGCTCTAATCTCCCCAACAGCCATTGGCCACACTACTGTACAGAATACAGATAACATGGATCAGATCTTTGACATTTAATGCTGAGCTACACATTTCGCAGGTGTGTCCCACTGTCCACAGGTACACACAGTATTGTCCATAGCAGTAGTTAAGCAGAACATCTGTGCATAAAGAAGTACTGCTGCCACATATGAATGGTTCACATTATGTAGACTATCTCTCTCTCTCTCTCTCTCTCTCTCTCTCTCTCCCTCCCTCCCTCTCTCTCTCTCTCTCGCTCTCTCTCTCTCTCCAATAGAGTGATTGAGTTTGTTGGCAGAGATTGTAGCCTGCTTTTGTAGGAATTTGCACATGAGCATGTGATGGCCTCTGCACCAATTAGAGGCTATCATTTGCTAATTGCATGCAGCCTGCTGTGCAGTAATTGCAGTAATCAGTGTCATAGCAACCCAGTACTATAAGTTGCTGAGTCATGTAGGCGTGGCCCTTTCAGCTTTCCAAGATTGAGAACATCCTTGTTTGCTGTGGACATCATTGTTTAAGACAGAAGGTTGGTATACTTCTTATATCAGAAGCCAGGGTTGTAGCCAGAGATTTACATTTTGTACTCAGACCTAATGTTGCTGCTTCCAGTACACACTTGTCAGTGTAGAAATGTACTCACCCCTTAAAATGCTACTCCAAGATACATGGAAAGATGTACTTTCTTTTCAACTTTTACAATTAACTGCCATACAAAGCTAGTTATTGAGATGTATTCCTTTGGCACAAGAATTGTTTGTGAACTGCTATACTATGAATATTCATTTTCTCAGTTCTAAACAGTTTGTGCTTTTTTAGTGTTTACATTAGCACAGGCTGCTCAAAAAACTGGACTCATTTCAGAACAGTGAGTATGCTTACCTACATCCTTGGTAGACCCTGCACACACAGGTATATTCTACATTTGGGTAGGGTTGCAGAAGTACAGAGAGCATAAGTAGTATTGTGTGGATTTTATCTTGCTGGACTTACAGGGTTGCTGTTTACATGTTAGTTTATCAAGGCAAGTAATCTGTCTGCGTAACTCCCAACTGTGGACCTATCCACATGATAGCCAGAGAATAGCCTGTTATTTTTTGTCTGTGCACCACACAGGTCTTTTCAGCAATAGAGCAATGGCATTGTTACAGTTGGTTGCTACCAGTGCATGTCTACATCCATTTGTATTTCAGTGTTGTATTCCTACATAGGGGTATGCTTCCGAAACTCCTTCCAAAGCTAGTTGCACAGTGTGTAACAGCAGAAAGGCTGATATGCCTCTGTGTTTCTGCCTCTACCAGACCTCTCAACCAATCAGGTACATATTTGAACAGACTCAGGGAAAAGTCAAGAAAACGTCAGGGACAATCAGGGACACCTTTAAAATATTAGTGCCATTAAGTTGAGACATTGAGAGAATCAGAGCATATGAATTAATACACCTTTTCTGAAGTAAAAGAAGTGTCTAACTCTTAATTATTGTCATTATTCATTAAGTGTAATTCACCACCTTTCTGGCCAAAGTCAGTAGTTTTCGAAGGGATTCAGAGGGACAGAGCTAAAATTTGTGTTAAAATCAGGGACATCCCTGAAAATTAGGGACAGTTGGGAGGTATGGCCCCCTGCCCTAAACAGATATGCCAGTGTTTGTCCTGCTGTGATACTGTATGGGGTTGTAAAGTGATGGTGTAACATTATTTCCTGCTAGAATGGCTGCTTCTCTTATCACAGTCATGTAATGTAATCCCACAACAACTGTTGGTCAACATCCACAGAACAAGTTGTGTGGTATGGTATTCCTATTTTCCTTTGCATTCACTCATTCTGATGCATGATATAATTATTTAAGCACCAAGTTGATGTGTATCTACCATGGCTTAGTGGTACTTCATGTTGTGTAGTGTGTGCAAGGGCCAGGGTTAGAGTCTTATAGAGGTGTTTTATTTTGCTCCTGAGCAGATCAAGGGCCCTCACACACAGAGTGATGCACTTTTAAGCAGTTGTAAGTGGGTTTGCTTAATAGTGCTTACTCCCGTTCACCCCCACGCTAATTTCTTTGAAAGAAAAGAAAAATGGGGAGATAGTAAAGTGATGAAAAAGGGGCACAAAGAGGGAAAGACAGTATGGAAAATAGCTTGGGATGTGCAGGACGGGTGGAGGGAAGGTCCATAACTGCCCATTTCTTCAACAGCAACATCTGTGCATATGCAATAAATTTGGAGGTAGATATGAAACCTTCAGCCTTTGAGAGAGGGGTGAGGACAACAAAGTATGTTGTAATGCCAATTAAATAACATTTCATGTGTCCAGTGGACATGTGTGCAAAATGGACAGCTATGTATGGCGCATAATTTTTTTTTTGGGAGCAGATTGCCCTTTTTTTTTCAGGTGAGAGTGGAATGTGGGATAGGGGAAGTAGGTATATTTAGGGAGGTAGTTTGGGGAGGTAAACAGACAAGACAATCAAGACGCATACAGGGGTGGTATATCACACGTGGTGGGTGAACACCTTTGACGGTGAGGGATGTTTGGAAATTGCAAGCCCATGAGCCCCCAGATGGAAACAGTGGGACTGAGGTCCCCACCCATGGCCAGTCATCACTGCACCTTCACGGCCCAGAGGGTTGCTGTGCTGGGGGCTGTGTAGGAGGGGCAGACTGATCCGGGAGTTGCGCCATTCGGGCTTCAAGCTGGCATAGAGGTTCTGCAACAGAACATTCAATCTCTCTACGCACCACAGCCCGGACCGTTTGAAGGGTGATAGGTGCCTCTCCTCCACCCATGCTTGCATGGGGGGGCAAGACCCATCCCCTGCAACACTTCCACCTGAAGGTGGCACAGGGCCAACGGAGGAGGAGGTCCCAGGCTGGGCACCAGTTCTGCTGGTGCCAGGTACCACGGCCAGCTGAGGTAGGACAGGTGGGTCCGCTGGGACCGACCTTCCCATGCGAACTATGTTTTGGAGAGTTTAATAAAGATATGGGTTAGTAACAGTCAACAGCATTGCCAATTAGTTATAACAGCATGCAAAAGTATTCCCATTAACCCAACACACCAGATTTTCAACAGTTGAAAAGCAAGCATGACACATGCATATATAGAACAATAGTGGACATTACAACAGCATGCAGGTTGAATTGATGGCAACATGCCACCAATATTGTGGTATTTTAACAGGGCACATGCGTAGAAATTAATGCAAATATTTATAAACCAATAGGACATATGTCCCAACAAATGTTTTGAGATTAGACATACCAATTGAGGTGTGGAATTGCATTTTTTATGCACATACAGTAGGGTGGGAAAAGATAGCTCAATTAACAACTTATATATCCTTCTAGTTTTCACTACATTCCTATTAACTGCAGTTATATGTCCCTTACATGTATTATTACACTACCCAATGTCCTTATATTGTGCAATTGGATTTTGCTACATCATTATATACATGAGCTGTTTCTTACATACAAACTGTCCAAGATGCAGATGTTACTGCAACATATTTTGAGAGTTGTTCACACACACTACTGCTAAGATGGTACACTGACAGATCTACTTTCATATAATTATCTAGACATGTTCAGGTGAAAGTATCAGTTATATGTTAACAGCTCCCTACATTTCTGGCAGCACACTGACATTTCTGGGGAACACAATACCAAGCTGCTCATGTGCCAGATTAACCTGTACATGCTGGGCATGAACCAACAGTTGAGGGCTGTACATATGCATAAAAGCTACTGGCACTCCCTTCATCCACATTATATGGGCCTACCCAAGTGTGGGTTGACACTGCTTAATACAACACTACTATTTGTAGAATGCAACAGTACAACAACATATCAAAGAAAATGGCACAGACGCACTCCATGAATCATACATTTATTAAAGGATTATTACACCTTTATTTATTGGGTTGAAAGACTTTTTGAAGGCTCTCTCATTTATTTTATATAACAGTACATGCAGAATAATTACTAACCTGCCTGATGATGCAGCCTTTGCAGCCTATCTTCATGGGCTTGCTGGTTCATAGCCCAGACACCTGCAGCTGTGAAGTAAATGCAGTGATATTGAGACATACCTATCCATAGTATAGACAAGCATAGCAATTCTTAACTACTTAATACAATGGCTACTTACTCAGTACTGGGGCATTAGGCATTGTACGGGATTCCTGGATCCACTGGTCCAGTTGATCCTCCCTACGTCTCTTCAGGTCGGAATAATGGTGCCTGACCTGCTCACCAGTCGGAGGAACACCAGTGGCATTGGTGAGATCACAGGCAAGACGGTTCCAGGCCTCCATTTTATATTGGGTACCCTGGTACTGGCCTCGCAGGAGACTTTCCTCATGATTGTGGACAAGGAGCCAAAGCATTACTTTGGACTCCTCGCTGCCCCAGCATTGCGCTCTAAATCGAGTGCCTTCTCCAACACCGGCCATACTGATTGCAGAAGGAAGCTACAACCAGTTATAGCAAGTATTCCCACCTGTCAAGCTTAAATATGCCTCATTTCCCGCACTTATTTGTGATTGGCCAGTTTTGGAAAAACTCAGCTGTAGGCACGCCTGCTTAGCTGATGTTGGCAATGTTTAAAATTCCTTTGATAGATATGTGTCTGTTGAAAGTGCATGTTTATGAAATGCTGTCATAGTTTAGTGGTTAAGTACTGTGACTATAGTGCACAGTATCCTGAGTTTGAGCCCTGTCACTGCTTTTTATTTTCCTACTGGGCAGACCTGACTGGTTAAGGTACAGTAAAGGAGGTGTGGCTGTGTTTAACCGACTTTGCTCAACTTTGCCCGACTTTGCTCAACGTTGCTCGACATTGCTCGACATTGTTCAACGTTGCCCGACATTGCTCGACACCCAACATTGCGCTGGTTAGTGCAGTGCACAGCTACATGCACATATGTTGTGGTTGTGCTGGTTAGCATGGTGTGCAGCTACACGCAATTGGATTTAAATATTCTCAATAGTGGTAAAATGTGCTTAGCAGTGCTTTATATTGCTTAAAATAGGGTACTCATGCCTCAGAATTCATAACCATTTCACCTTCAGATATATATATATATATATATATATATATATATATATATATATATATATATATATATAATTCGTTCACTACTACATTTAACATTTCAATGTTTTTTACAAAACTTATACATAGATAATGTCAGGAAATATTTTTGTATACAGATTTCCAACAGAAAATGGAACATGCATTAGTGGGACTCGAACCGGGAATGCCTCCTCTTTGTGCGAAGGCTGTAACCACTACACTATTGCTATTTTGCTTAATTTGCATATAGCTTTCTTATTATCCTCTTCTGGTGTCTAAGCTGCTAACTGTAGCTAAGCAATGGGCAAACCTGCGCAAACGCGCAAATAAGGCAGCTATATCGGATGAAAAAAAAACTCTTTATTTTTCATTTTGTCAGTTGTTTAAAATATGGGGGATTGTAGTGTTACATTGTGCATATCTGAGCTCATGTAACTTGAAATTGTGGCATTTCTTCATTGCAGGGGTGTAGATTTTTGGACTGCTCGGGAGTCCAACATGCCTCTACACTCGTCCACACTCCGTGTAAGCTTTAGAGTTGAGGCAGCACGCCCGCATTAATATGCATGGTGCGCTGCCGTCATACTCTTAGACTGGCGCTTCCGTGTAAGATTAATCTAGTCTTATACGGAAGATTAGTAAATCCGGGGGCTTATCTTTGTAACACTTTCAGGTTTTATAATAAATTCTAAGACAAGACTTTTATGTACTCTGTAATGTGTTATACTTAACATAAGCTAGTATAAAACACAATGAAATGACATTATCTCAAATATATGGATGTTACAACACTTATCAAAGCCTTGCCTTTTGGGATAACATTTAAACTGACATAGATAAATACATATTACCTTTTTGAAAAATATTTTTATTTTTTATAAGTATTGGATTTTAATATGTTTTGCATTTTACATTCAGGTCACACATGATATGCAAGTGGCTATTTTGATTTGAATGCCAAGCAAATGAGACATGAGTGACATGGTCCATTACCAATACAATTTTCTAGCCAAATATTCAGGGAAATATGCCATGACAATTGACTATGGGTTACTTTTATTTAGGAATTTTAGATGTAAAGATATGTATGCAGCTTCATCTTCATGTTGTGTGTTTGATTTCATATATTTTTATACTTGAGGTGGGGGAAGGCTACCATATTTCCAGAGATAGAAAAGGTCACATTTATAGATTATTATGTATGATTTCTGTTTCTTAAGTTATGTCAACTCCATCCTAATATGTTCTGGACCGCTATTGTATTGTGCAGACACTATATTGTATAATCTAAAAAAAAATAATATATTCTTCATTTAAAGGAAATTTAAATAATGCAACATGAGTGAGTATTAAGTGAAATGGCCATACAACTCTGCATTTGGTGGCTACATATAGGAGGCAATCTTTCAGTTGGCCTTCAGCACCTCTGAGTAAAATCTTCAGGTGTATTATATATGGATCTCAGTGTATGTCCCACTGTGGCAATTGTAATGGTGCATGCCCACTGTTACAACTGTCAATCCACACTTAAGGACTTAGAAGCAGCTCACATCTGACTTTGTAATGATGTTTTGTCCTTGTTGCTTTAAGGATTTTTGGGGGAGACATTTTTTCAGTGAGCAAAAATATAACCATGACAAGGGGATAGTAGATTTAATGGGTCTATATCATAACATCGAAGTGTCAAAACTTCGAATGTTATGACATCGAACCCAAACTATGAAAGCTGAAAACCCCGAAGACTGAGAACAGCAATTTTTTTTCCCTGGGAAAAAAAATGCTGTTCCAGTACAAAACCCGAAACACATGAACACTACAAACTATTTCTAATGTGGGGGGCTTTGATCCCCACACCCCAAAACATGGGAGCTGTGCCACCCACACCCCCCTACTTAAATATACCAACTCTGAGATCGCACCACAGTGGAGGAAATAGTGAAGCCACAGAAATAGCCCGTTGAATTCTTTGCCTAGGAAAGAATTTGATGTTCTGCGCCTTCAATATTGTCAGTCTTCAAACTTTCAAGTTCGAGGTTTTTGTGTTCAATGTTTTGACACTTTGATGTTATGAAATAGACCCAGTTTTAACTTCTGCACTGATGCCATCAAAAAAACTTAGAAAATAGCACCAGCATTATGGGGTTTGCATCTCACCACTAGTTATAGTAATTTTGCAAAAGTCAGTTAACCTTAAAGGTACACAATAAAAATGGACTGCTGCCTTGGGTAACAGTCAAGCCCTTGCATACCCAAATAAATTTTACACTATTCAGTTATAGTTCAGAATTATAATCACTGGCTCCCCAAGATTTTGCCCATCTCTGATTCAGCTCAGTATCATCCAGTACAGTCTTACCCAGAGAATGGGGGTATGTGACAACTCTATAGTGACAAAATCCACTACCCCAGCATATGGTTTGTTTGACTATAATAAACTAAAATAAAGAATGACAGGTAAATCTCTTTATTATGTATTTACCTTAGTGGCGCACTTTAACATTTTGGTGCCATGACTCAGATTATGAACTTTGCTATTGCTGCAGGGCAGTGTGGAATAAATTACTAGGGACCAGCACAGAAAGTTCTTCTGTGAATTCCACACTGTTATGTATGAGATAGTCAGAGCTTCAAATTATTAACTATTCAGGCTGTACAAACTGCTGCTAGACTTAATGGGAAAATGAATTTGTGAAAAATGTTTTTCCTCTGTCTTTTAGATAATTGTAGTTAAAAGGTGTGACATGAGTGAATAACTTGTTTTGTTGTATGACTGAGTTTGCTTATTAAGTATATGGTATTTACTGTTTTGCTGCATGACTGAGTTTGCTTTTTAAGTATATGGTATTTACTGTTTTGTTCAATTACTGAGTTTGCTTGTTAAGTATATGGTGTTTACTGTTTAATGAATGACAGAAATTTGTTTAAGTGTATGTAAACTAATAGTGAGAGGTCCCCACAGGGGATACAGAAAAGTTTATTAATGTGTATGTGCATACAACAAAAGAGAATTAAACACAAGGAGGCACCTTGTGTCGAAGACGGTACCCTCAGCACAAAAAGGTGTGAGGTATGACTGTTGCTAGGTGTTGTTTAATGTACAACTGATGTTTTTGTTGTTGTGTAATGTGTGACTGAAGAGAGAAATAAAAAAGTTAAAAGTAACATTAAATCAAATTTATGAGCATACAGCATGTTGGGACATAGGTGTTAAATCAAATTCATAAGCCAACAGCATGTAGGGATGTAGGTGTGTCTGCAAAGTTAACTCAAATTCATGAGCCTACAACATGTTGGGACATAGGTGTGTGTGCAAAGTTAAATCAAATTTATGAGCCTATAGCATGTTGCTACGTAGGTGTGAATGTTGTTAAATCAAGTCCAGGCATGACTGTGTGAAAGTGCGCACAGATGATCCAAAAGAGTGATTATTTCTGGGCACAGTATCTATCCACACAGTTATCCTGATCACAATGCTGGAGATGTAAATTTTGAGCTCATGATGGGATGAAAGCAAGGGGGTGCTGTGGGAAAAAGCTGATCGAAAACTTTTCTCTGTCATTGCATGATGACAGAATCCCTACCCTTCCTTCATTGAATGGTGTGAAGGTTGATGTAATTATTTCTTTCCTCTGAATTACCAGGATCCAGGATCTATAAGGCAAGTCATAACAGGGAAAACTGGGTGCAAAGGTAAGCAAGCAGGATCAAATACTTGAAAAGGGAATATCTGCTTATTTTATGTATCACAATTTGGATAAAAATAGTTGTAAGTATTTGAAGGAGTGGTTTCAGTTTAATAAAAAATTGCTCTGGTGGAGTATTTCCATTAAATGGAACTTATTATAAGGGACATATTAATGAAACGGAAGGATATTTTGGAAGAAAAGAAAAGCAAAGTAAGTGGTGAACAAATGTCAGTATTTTATTCTTGATATACTGTAGTTCTTAAAAGGGAAAATGAGTCAGCATTAAGGAGTTTACAGGATGCAAATAAGAATTTGGTGCAAAAGGTAAAAGTGGTTAGTAAAAAGGAATCCCTTTATCCTGTCTTAGCAGGTTTGGAGCAAACTGTGGATGGCAAAAAAGCAGAAACATTTGAAGAGGATGATAATCCTCCAACAGCTACTGCACTGTCACTCCCATATGCACTGGTATGAGTGACACCTGTACAAGATTCTGCTGTTTTCCAGACCTCTACATAAACTGTCCATTGGACACTAAGTCAGCTTGACACTGTTACATCTCAGACTAGTTCCCCCGTTCAGCCTTCATCTTCTGAACAGGCATCTGCAGTCGAGGGGGGTTCTTCTTCCTATCTTTCTCAAACAGCTTCTACTTCTCCAACCTCATCACATGCGCTCACATGATAGGATAGGACAAGACGTTGTAGCTTCTAAGAGGATCTTTGGTGCCTCTTAGGGAAATTTTGGGGGCTAATAATAGAGAGCTTGTTTATCGTCCTTGGACTCCTGCTGATTTGCATACTACGTCTAAAAGTTTTCCAAATATTAGAGAAGATCCTTTAAGGTTTAGGGAGGAATTAAAAACTATAACAGAATGTTACAATCCTACCTTGACAGATTTAAATCAGTTGCTCAAGGTAGTTACTTCAGATGAAATAAAAAAACAAGTTACTTGATAAGGCTGAAATAACAGATTTTACTCTCACAGGGAATGCACTAATAGATAAAAAGACAGCATTGTTAAATAAAATCACAGAAGTGTGTCAAGTTAGGACTGATTGGTCTAAGATACAGGTGTGTAAGCAAAATAAAGGGGAAGCCACTCCAAACTATTTGAGTCATCTTAAAGGAGTGTTTGCTAATCATTCAGGGATACCAGATCCAGAAAAAACAAGCTAAGCCAGCGATTGCAGCAGCTTTTGTGCAGGGTTTGCAAGCCCCTGTACAAAATCAAATAAAAAAGTGCTTAAAGACTTGCAGGGAAAGGACTTGGAGTCTTTATTAAGTGCTGCAAATCACTGTACTGACTATCAGGAAAATGGAGAAAGAATACTGAGGATAAGTTGTTAACTTTGCAAATAAGGCACCTAAAAGGCCCAAAGGGTTGGGGCAGAGACAGAGGGAGGGGAAGAGGAATTGCTAGGGGATTTAGTAAGAGTGCTAGCTGAGGGGAACAAAGTGCATCTGGTTGGCAATGAGCTGGCAATGCCCCTCCTACCTCATCTGATGGATCTTGCATTAATTCTGGAGAAGCAGAACAGTGGAGAGAAGATTCCCCACACAGGTGAATGCAGACAGTCCAAGATACCTGGACTGAATGGCAGCCAAAGTATAATAATGCTGCACTTCTTCCATCACCTCCTCACATTGGAAGGAGTTAGGAATCACCATACTGACTATGTCAGGGTAATGAGACAAAAATAAATCTTGATCCTTTGCTGCCAGTAGATCAAAAGGGACCTTATGTTAAAGTAGGAATAAATGCAAGGAAAATTCCATTCTTGGTGGACACCAGAGACACTAGGTCTGTATTAAAATTTACTTCAGATAGTCAAATACCAATATCAAAACATAAAATAAAGGCAGTTGGAGTAACAAATCTGTTTCAGAACCTAAACCCATTTTTTAGGTCTGACTGAAGAAAGGCATTATTTCCCTTTGAGTACTACTACTGCACCACTTAATCTGCTAGGGAGAGACCTGTTATTCAAACTGGGTTGTACTATTTACTGTACACTAGAAGGGGTGTATCTGGATGTTCCAACAGAAACAGTGGGGAAAGTATTAGCAGTCTTAGCAGAAGCTGAAGAACAGCCTCTTGAAGGCATACATACACCGAAAAAACGCGGCAGCAGGTACCTGCTGACTTATGGGCTAAGCACACTAATGAAGTAGGTATATTAAAATCTGCAGAAATGGTAAAAATAAAATTGAATCCATCAAAACCTTTCTCTAGAGTTCTGCAGTATCCACTGAAACCAGAAGCAGAGTAGGGAATCAAACCTGTAATTAAGTCTTTGATACAACAAGAAATAGCCAGCTAAAAGTCCTTGTAATACTCCTATCCTCCCTGTGAAAAAAGCCAGGAAAGGATACTTATAGGTTTGTGCAAGATCTGAGGGCTGTAAACAGTGCGGTATTACAAACTTTTCCTGTGGTTCCAAACCCAGCAACAAGTCTGAGTTGCATACCACCTACTGCAAAATATTTTTCTATGATAGATCTGTGTTCTACATTCTTTTCTATATCTATCCACCCTGAAAGTCAGCTTTTGTTTGCCTTTACTTATCAGGGACAACAATACACATGGACACAGTTACCACAAGGATATATCGAATCTCCTTCATCATTTTTTTCAAATTCTAAAAAAGGATTTAGAAGATGTGACATTTCCAGGTGGGTCTGTTTTAGTACAATATGTAGATAATTTACTAATAATATCTGACTCTTTTCAGCAGTGTCAGCAGGATACCCTACATCTTCTGACTATTCTGGTAGGGAAAAGACACAAAGTATTGATATCAAAATTGCAGCTATGGTCAACACAGGTATGTTATCTTGGTAATTTGTTATCTCAGGGTAGTAGACAGGTGTTGCCATCTCATATTGAGGCAATAGCTAAGGCACACTTCCAACTACTCAGTGTCAGCTTAGATTTTTCTTAGGTATGACAGGGTATTGCAGATAATGGATTTTTAACTATACAGAAATTGCTAAACCTTTGACAAATCTTTTAAAACAAGATACACCAGAGCCCCTCCCTTGGGATAGTGAAAGGGAAAATTTATTTCAGAATTTAAAGCAAGCTTTAGCTACTGCCCCATTTTAGGGTTACAAGATTATGGAAAGACTTTTATTTTATTTTGTCATAAAATAAATGGATTTGTTCAGGGAGTGCTTACACAAAAACATGATGACAACTATCATCCAGTAGCTTATTATAGTACAGCTTTATCTTGCAAAGGGATTCCCACCATGCCTAAGGGCAATCGCTTCTGTTGCCATTCTAGTCAATCTAACGCAATCACTGGTGCTTGGGCCTGGTCTTACAGTAGCTGTCCCCCATTCTGTATCATCCCTCTTACTTGGAATGAAAACTCAGCCATTCTCAACTGCATGTTTAACTAAATATGAGCTTGTTACTTTCAGATCCCTCTATTCGTCTAGTATGCTGTTCTGTCCTAAATCCTGCGGCTTTATTACCTAGTATTAAAGATGGTGAAGAGCATGATTGTTTGTGTGTGACTAACTATCTGCTTTCTCCTAGAAATGACATAAAGGACACTCCTATAAATGATGCTGAATTAAATCTATTTGTGGACAGTTCCTGTGGAAGAAAATAAAAAGGGACATTTGACGGCTGGGATAGCTGTTTGCACTGCAAATGAAATATTGCTTCAACAAAGATTAAAAGGTGTTCATTCTGCCCAAATAGCTTAGTTAGTAGCTCTGCAAAGAGCTTGTGAGTTAGCCAAGGACAAAGTTGCAAAAATTTATATGGACAGTCATTATGCGTTTGGAGTGGTGCATCATTTTCGGCAACTTTGGAAGCAGAGAGGTTTCTTAACTTCATTAGGTACTAAAATTAAAAATTCAGGGTATGTTAATGATTTGTTAGAGGTTCTCCTACTGCCAAGAAAGTTGGCTATAATTAAATGCAGTGCCCATCAGAAGGGTGTAGATAGTATTACAAAAGAAAATAATTTGGCAGATCAATCTGCTAAACAAGTTGTAAAAAAATATTGTTCAACATTTCATGTAATGTTATTGCAATACTGTAACAGTGATATGTTTCATTTTACAAATGTGTCAGTTTTCCAAGGTGAAGCATCAGAGGAAGAAGTTCATAGTGACGTAAGGATAGATGCAACAAATCCACTGATGGGTTATGGTGACATCTGGGCAGCTGCTTTGTAGTGCCTTCCTCCTTACTGCCTTACCTGGTAAGGGCATATCATTTACCTGTCCATTCAGGTAAGACAGCTTTGTTTAATAAAATGACCCAAAGTCAGTATGTCCCTCATTTCTGCTCTTTGATACTTCAGTATGTTAACAGCAGTGCAACATGTTTAGAGTATAATGTTAGCAAAAATGTAAATATTAAGGCTGTGTGCTTACTCCCACCTTGGGGACCTTCTGTTAATGTGCAGATGGACTTTGTCCAGATGCCAAAAGTATGTCATTTACAATATACACTGGTGTGGTGTGTATTTTTTCTGCATGGGAGGAAGCTTACCCATGTCATCGAGCTGATGTCAACACTGTTGTGAAAAAGCTTATGTATGATTGTATCCCTAGGTTTGGTGCACCTTGTATTATTAGCAGTGACCAAAGAACCCATTTTAACAATTCCCTGATAAAGGAACCATGTAAAATTCTTAATGCGAAGTTGAATCTTTACTGTTCCAACCATCCACAATCATCTGGATTAGTGGAGAGGGTCAAGTGGATCCTTAAAAATAAGATGTTGAAGAGTTCTGCTGAAACAAACCTAAAATGGCCAGAGGCACTTTCCTTAGCATTGATGAGTATAAGGAGTACATTAAATACTACAAGAAAATTGAGTCCCTATGAGATATAAATGGGAAGGCCCATGGCCCTTCCAGCTGCTCCTCCTGTGTCAAATTTAGAATTAACTCTAACAAATGATGTTATATTGACTTATTGTAAAAGTCTTATCACTTTCTTGCAGAAGTATCATAGAACTGTACAAGAAGCTCTTCCTCAACCTCCTGACCAGTGCTGCCACCAACTGGATAGTCAGGTTACTGTGAATGAAAATATTTTTTGGGTAAACACCTATATGGAAAAAGTGTCCTGTTTTAAAAAATGGAAATGTGTAAAGCATCCAAGCCTAGTTTTGGGCACACATGTGTTCAGAAAGGATGGCATGCATTTGTCAAGATCAGGGAAGAGAATTTTTGCAGCAGATACTTTGCAATATTTGACACTAGGCGGGATTTTTGCTAGGTTGAAAATTTAACAGTTCACAAGATAGCAACATTTGATGCATCTCTTTTTTTTTTTTCAATAATCATTTTTATTGTTTTGCAAAACCATTATACATTTCACACACTATTTACATTATGTACAATATTGCTTCCAATGTTTTAGTTCCATTTTGAATTTCCCTATAATACATTAAGAATAAATATAATTTTAACCAAGTACAGGAAAATAAAATCACAAAAAATTAAACATAAAGCATCTACAATAGACAGTTATAAACCAACTCAAGCCAATAATTTGTATTATTTCTACATTTTCTATCTAATCCAAGAATGTGTTGGTACACATACAGAATGTCCTGACGGAAAGTGGATAGGAACCTCTACGCCAAAATAATATTAAAGATTTGTTCCCAAATTTTTATGCTGTTTATACTTTTCTTATTATTTCTAATTAACAATTTGTGCGCTAATATATGCTTAATTGCTAACAGCCTGAAATTTTGCCACGACACCTGTGCTGGGTTCAACCAATTTGTGGCTATATATAATTTCATTAGTAAACTAATATTCATAATTACAATCTTTTTGTTTTGTCCAAATTCTCCGTGGAATATGTAGAATCAGAAATTCCCAGGAGAGTGTTGAGTTTTGGTAACCCATTTTTGTAGTTGTAACTTTAAAGAATTCCATAATTTATAAATGCACTTGCAACTCCAGAACATGTGTAACAGGTCTGCTGTCTGATCTACACACTGTGGACATTTAGGTGACTTTTTTGAATCAAATTTATGAAGTGTTAGATGGGTATAATATGCATTGTTAAATATCATCAACTGAGTAAAGACCAGTTTTTGAAGTGATACGGATTTTAATGTTAAGTTAAACGCCTCTACTATTTTACTGTCGTCTAGGGATGGCAATTTCTCTCTCCAGTATTTCGATAACAGAATATGATTATTATATTTTCTCTTTTGCCATTTTATACGCTGAGGATATATATTTTCTATCTTGTTGCAATGCTTCCCACAGATGACCTGAAATAACTAGTTCCTCTTTTTTAATTTCAGAACTGGTAAAATAATTTATGGCCAAATCTTTTAACTGCCTCATTATAATTAAATAAGAGATGGGAAGATTCATCTCTTTTAAGATATCATGTACCGCTACTCCTAGGAAGGGGTATAAATCCCTTACAGTTAATTCCTTAATAAATGGATATTTCTTTAAGTCTATCAGTTGATTACCAATAGTTATATTAGGATTTCCATCAAACGGTTGAAACATCATCATATATTTTAAAAGGTTCAAGGAGGCAAACAGAGTTTGAGTCGCCATTGCCCATACCTTGATGTGCTCCATTAACTCATATTTACTCAATGTTTTTATATTCAAAAATGGTACAGCTTTAACATTTATTCCCTTCCCTTTTATATGTTTATAATTTAGCAGTACCCATTTGGGTATCCATTTTCTATTTTCACTATCCAAGTAAGACACCCTTAAAATCCTATTGGCCTGAATCACTGTATAATACATCTCAAAATCCGTAAATCCAACCCCTCGTTTTAGGAGCCATCAGTTTCTCATAGGATATTCTCGTTTTCTGGGTTCCCACAGAAATTTCCCCAATCCTATCTGAAATTGCTTAAAAAAGGATTTCGTGATTTTAAGTTGTGCTGCTCTAAAAATATATAGCATTCTGGGAGAACGCGTTCATTTTTATTATCACTGCTCTTGCCATCATCGGTAGCTTCAACTTACTCCATCTTTTCAAATCCATTGTTATTCAGTCTCCAGTTGCCTTAATATTGTTGATAAAAAATTCTCTATTTTCAGTTGAAAAGTCAATCCCCAAATATTTTATTCTTTCTTCTGTCCTTACTCGTCCTATCAATGGTAGCATTGAAAAAGGTGTAGGTGTCTTTAGAGGGAATATTTTGTTTTTTTTTAAATTTAGTTTGTAATTAGCAATTTTCTCAAAGGTTTGTATTGCTGTTAGTATTTTTTCCGTATCTGACACCGGTGTGGTACTGTATATATTTAAAATCATCTGCAAAAGCAGCCACCCTAACCTTTATCCCAAGAAGTACAGGAGAATTATAAAAAACATTTTGTTTCATATGAAGAAATAAAGGTTCCAAATACAGATTAAACAGTATGGGAGACAATGGGCACCCCTGTCGAGTTCCATTTTTAATTTGAATCCTTTTGGAACATTCATGATTTATATATAAACTAGTGTATGCATTCTTGTATAAATTCCTATTAACATAGAAATAAAAAGCTGAGGTATATTGAAATATGATAATGTTTCAAATAAATAAGCCAAATTAACTCTATTGAATGCTTTTTGAGCATCAATTATTAAAGCATATATGTTCATATTTTTATACTTTGCATAAGATATTAAAGTATGAAGAGTTAATGTATTGTCTGTAGTCTGTCTCCCATCTATAAACCCCGCCTGTTCTTCTGATATTATCAAGTTTATTATTTTTTTTAATCTACTAGCTAGAATAGATGTCATGATTTTCATATCAATATTCAACAATGATATGGGCCTATAATTGTCTGGATTTTTGGGATCACTATTCTCTTTCAATATCAGAATTGTTCTTGAGGCATTAAAATGAAGATCATTGCTGCCATTCAAATGATATAATTAAAGGTCTGTGAAAGTACGGTGCTCAGAATCCCACTAAAAGATTTATAAAATTCAGAGGTCATACCATCTGGTCCTGGGGCTTTATGTGGCTTTAATTTCTTAATTGCCTCTAGAACTTCATCAACTGTAATCAATGCAGTCAATTCTCCATGAGAATCCTCGTCAATCTTGGGAAAATTAATTTTCTGTAAGAACTCTTTTCTCTCTTCATCATGCCCATGAGTTTGTTGCTCACCATATATCTGATTAAAAATTGATTCAAAAATCTTCATGACATCTGACTTATCAGTATATAACATATTGTTATGATTTATTTCGGTAATTAATCATGTCAATTTCGTCTGATTAATAATACGGGCTAATGCTTTCGAGGGAGTTTGAATGTGATTTGCATATTTAACTAAACTTCTTTGTTCGTACAGTGTCAATTTTCTGTTATGCATAAGAAACAGCTCTTTCTGACATCTTAACAACTCAGTTTCTGTTTGCTCAGTGTAGTTACTCATCAGCTCCTGGTCCAATAATTGTACTTTAGTTTCCAGATCCAGTTGTTCTTTATTTTGGAGTTTTTTATAATAAGTGCCTTTCTGAATAAATAATCCTCTTAGCAAAGTTTTAGTTGTAGCCCATTCTATATCTAATGGATGTTCATTACAGGGTATATTGTATACTAATTGTTTAAGTATTTCCTTAACTTCCTGTACTATATCTTCTTTAGTTAATAGGTATGAGTTTAAGGACCAATTATATCCACCATGATTTTTAGTATTCAAAATATCGGTCTTTAAAGTTAAAGTTATTTTAGAATGGTCTGAGAGCTGTCTAGCTTGATTAGAAACCCTAGGGTCAAGTGAAATGAACACTTCTGGAATTAAAAAAAAATCAATTCTTGACCACATTTTATGGCAGCTAGAATAGAAAGTAAAGTTTTCTGCCTTTGCTTGTATGTGTTTGTGTTTAAAAGGGTCATACAGTTTGAAATCCGTTCTCAGTTCTTTCAACGCTACCATTGCCTGCTTATTAAAAGCAGTCGAAGCTCCCAACTTATCAGTTTTAGAATCTTGGTAAGCATTCCAATCCCCTCCCATCACTATGTAACAGTTGTTATATGACTGTAAAATAGAGTAAATTGAAGCTATATAATGATGTTGGTTCACATTTGGGGCATAAACACATAAAAGTACTATCGGCTTATCCAAACTTTCAGTTTTGAGAACCACCAAACACCATCTGCCTTCTTTATCTATTTTGTCCTCCAAAATTTCTCCTTGAAACTGATTCTTGATTATAATTGCCACCCCAGCACTATTCGTAGTCCCTTCCGCCTTTACAACCTTCCTAATCCATTTCTTGTCCTTCATTGTTTCCCACTGGTCATTAGTCAAATGTGTTTCTTGTAATAGAATAAAACCTGCTTTTGATTTAAAATACAAATGCAGAAACAGCTTTTTTTTTTCATGTTCTGGAGTCCTTTAACATTCCAGGAATCTATTATCCACATTCTAAACTATAAATTGATGAATAATGGTATCTATTTTTTGTTTTCCACCTTAAATTGACAAGTGTTGGTATTATGTGAATTTTTTGGAAGCAAAACAGCCATCCCATCCCTACCCAGTGCCTATCCACTATTCCTCCGGACCAGGATGAACATAGGTTTTTCACATTGGATAACATTCCCCAAGTAGCTAATCTACTAATTCTATTAACTAACAATAAAATAGCATGCAAAAAACCTACACCAACTATATCTCGTCTACAAAGTCTAACCCAGACATTCCCTACTAAACACCGCACTCAAGTAACTACAGCTCTGAACATTTCCCTAATATTCATGTAAACTAATTGTACCTGACATGTCAAATAATTCACTTTTAACAAACTTTAAATTCAGCAATAATATGTTAGTATTATAATTACTTGTTCCAAAACCTTTTAACTAACAGTTCACCTAATAAGCACACAGTTATTATACATTTGTTTAAAACAAGCCATTATTTAGGTCAGCTATTTATCTTCAAAACATTCCTACAATATTGCATTTAATTTTTATAGATCATTACAGTTAGACATCACCTATATTACACAACTACTACTACTGTTTGCTAATTATGCTATATATATATGTATATATATATGTATATATTTTTTTTTTGTTTTCCCTTTTCCCCAAACTGATCACAGTTAAAAGATACTTATTTATTCACTTATTTACTCACTAAATAAAACACAGTAAGTTACCAAACAAGCCTGCAAAGGAAAAAAAAAGAAAAAAATAACACAAAAATAGACTGCATTACCTGGATTTACCACTAAGCCATAGATTCTTATACAGCAACAGCCAAACCATACATTTTTGTCCATACAAGACACACTTTACCTCATTGATCGTTTCACAGTCATTTTAGCATCAAAAGAGTCCCAAAAAGCTTCGTTTTCGATTTACAGCAGCTCTTCTTGCTTCCCAGCAGTTGCAGCAGTCCAGGCAGTTCATTTTTCGAATTTTCGCGCTCGCGACGGGGGAACCAATTTGCGAACGGACCTCTCAGCTGCACCACACTCAAAACGGTCCCCCTGCTTCCTTTACCTTGTTTCCTGCTTCCTCATGGGTCAGGAGCGCTCGTAGAAGCCATAAAACTTTGTGGAATCTTCGTGTTTCAGCTAGGAAGAAGAGATTAAAAGATAAAATGGAGAATTACCAGGCCTGCTGAAGAAAGAAGAACACACAAAGGATTTTGAAGCCTCGGATCCTCGTAAATGAAGTCTCCCATTCACTCTAATGCAGGAAGAAGCCAGGATGGACAGTTCAATTTTCAGACGGTGGCACAGCCTTAAACAGCTTCAAAAAGGTAGGTCTGGCTTCTTTTTTTGTATTTACAGTGTATTTAATGCCATCAAGAGTAAAGATTAAACTGTTAGGATATTTCATTTGAAATCTAATGTTTTTGTCAATTAGAAACTTACAGTATGGAGCCAGCATTTGTCTAGACTGTCTTATTTGTGCTGGTAAATCCTGTGTTATAGAAACTTTATAACTTTGCCACATTATAGATCCCCAGATTTTTTATGGTTAGAAGTATTTTATTCACATCCTGGAAGTTTAATATTTTGACATACACAGGTCTTGGTGTATTTGAAGCTTGGGAATTCCTGTAAGCTCTATGTGCTCTTTCGATGACAATTTGCTGAACAACCACAGAGTCCTTAAGTAATGTTTCAAATATTTGTATGATAGAAGTGTTCAGCTCATTATATTGGATTGATTCTGGGATCCCTCTGATGATTATGTTGTTACGTCTTGATCTTGCTTCCAGGTCCAGAATTTTGTTTTGCATCATTTGTATATCAGCCTCCTGTGATTCAGATCTTTTAGTGAGCAATGCTATATTGTCTTCATTTGCTGCTATTCTGGTTTCTGCTTTCTCCATTCTTGTTAGAATCCGATTACATGTCTCACTAAATGTTTGTGTTTGGGATGTTAGGTCTTGTAATGCATCTTGTATAGGCAATAATGCAGACTTAATTTCTTCCATCGTAACCTGTTGATCAGCTTTCGCTGATGCCCCTGTTTTTGCAGTTTCTTGCTGTCTGAATGTTTTCTGTCTCTTAAATGTGGATTCCTTCTCTGGAGACTGTAATGCTGACAGTTTAGTTTTAGTAGTTGTAGTGTCCATATTTTTATCTTCTTTTGACATTTTGAAATACTGCAGATAGAGATGATTACCAAGTAAAAGTTTCAGTAATGAGGTAATTCAGTCCTTTGTTTGGTGCTCTGTTCAGAATCAACCAAGCAATCAGTTCCAATCCTGTTGTCACCAAGTATTTTTTTTCAATTTTTTTTTCTCGATAGGATCGCTGACTTCTAGTAGTTTATTAATTGCTGTCAATTAGTTGATTAACTCCAAATGTACATCCGCAGAGATAATTTTTGTTTCTGGTCTTTGGAGAGCTGAAGTACTGCAGTGCTTATAGAATGGCGGCCATCTTTGTCTCAACATTTGATGCATCTCTGATGATTGTTAATGCTAGGAGCATTAATAATAAAGATTTTATTGGAAAATTTGCTACGTTCCCACAAGATTGATGTTGTTATTGTTTGTGTAATATGGTTAAAGAACAATGACTGGAAACCAGTTCTGCCAGGGTATAAATGTTTTTACTGTTACAGACATTCTAACAAAAAATCAGGTGGATGTGTTATGATAGAGATTAAAGATAGTTATGAGACCTGTGATCATTACATGTTCAATGATAACACCAATACTATAGACTGTGTAACTGTGACAATAAAGACAACCCTGGAACATATAACAATTGATGGACTTTATAGACCACCAATGTCAAGTGCAGATGACCTAGATGAATTCATACATTTCTTGCATGAAACACAGGAGGGAAGAATAATATTATCTGGAGACTTAAATTTACCAGAAACAAACTGGAATAATATTGATTCAACAATGTTAGTAAGGAAATTATTCACAACATATATTCAGGAACAACAATTGCTTCAGACTGTAAAAAACCTACCAGGGATGGAACATACTAGACATTGTTTATGTTCCTACAGAAATTACTGTTACTTCAAGTCAAGTTTTACCACCGTTGATGTGCAGTGATCATGAGGTTATAAAGGTTAATTTGTCACTAGATAATTCTGCCAAACTGAAATCTAAACCAATGAACAGAAGGTTAATTGCAGATTGTATGGAAGTAAAACAGTCACTATGCAAAACTAACTGGAGTGAGGTGTTCAGTGGAAAAACTGCAGATGGAACGTGGAAAGTTTTGAAAGAGAAATTGTTTGAGTGCAAAAAAATCAAACAGATATTTAACATCATGATCTAGGCATATACCATCAGGGGGATATATTTCCATAAGAACAAGATATCTGATTAAGGTGATTAATTACAAGAAATGGAAGGGAGGTCGAACTAAAACATTGACAACTGAAATAAACAACTTGGACAAACAGATTAATCATAGCATGAGACAAGATCTAGAAAAATTTGAAGAAATTTATATAAAGATATTGAGCATAATAGAAAACCTTTTTATAGATGCATAAGATGTGGAAGTAGTAAATAAGCACAAATTGATAAACTGTGTACAGATTCTAAAATTTATTCTCAGACTCAACAGATTATAGATATATTTACAAAATCTTATGCAAAACAGTTTGGCTCCACCAAAGGGGTGATAAGCTGTCCTAGTAACATACAGGTAACTCCAGATAATGGAATCAAATTAGATTATATTGAAAAAGAACTGCACAAACTGGATCCAAACAAAGCACTGCAAGGAGAGGGAATTAGTAACAATGACCTGAGAACACTTCAGCAAGAACTTACAATGCCATTATATCTATTATTCATTAGGTCATATAAATATGGGGAGATTCCTCAAGATTGGATACATGTGCTTATTAAACATGTCTTTAAGGGAAAGGAAAGTCAGACAAACCCAGAGTCATACAGACCCTAAGTCTACTTTCATGTTGTAGAAAAGTAATGGAGAAGGCAATATTGGATAAGTTATTGTCAGAACTGGATAGGTTGGGACTTGAAACCATACATCGGCATGCATATGCTGAAAACAGATCTATTACCACCTGTAATATGATGTTCTATAACAATATAATAATAGCTATGAATGAACAATTGTGCTGTGATGTAATTTATATAGATTTAACTTCAGCATTTGACAGGGTCATACAGAAAACACTGATCAATAAATTAGTACAACTAGGCATTTATGTACTCTTGATAAGATGGATAGCTGCATGGCTTGCTAATAGGACATGGCAAGTATCATATAGCAAATGGACAGGTGAAATACTTGGTTACAGTCAGGGTGTCCCACAATGCTCTGTCCTAGGCCCTTACTTGTTTAGATTGTATCTTTCAGACCTAACTTTTTCATCTGGGTGTCCTACAGTCTATATGCAGATGACCTGAAATTGGATAAACTGATTACAAGTGTTACAGATAAGGCATGTCTGCAAAATAACTTGACTAAATTGACCATTTGGGCACAGGAGATTAATATGCTGATAAATACATCAAAAACTAAGCATATGAGATTTGGGAGACATAAACTGAAAGGTGACTATTTAATGCAGCACACAGTGATTGAAACTGTAGACTATTTAAGGACCCGGGTATAGGGGTAGATTCAGCTATGAGTTTTTCTAATCATATCAACCAATTTGTTAATGATAGTTGCAGAACTATAGGTTTTATAAAAAGATTTATAAAGTCTAGGAAATCAAACATGATGAAGTCATTGTTTGTTAGTTACATTAGACCCAAACCTGAGTATGGAATAACAATATGGAAACCGTATAAGAATACAAACATAAGTAAACTGGAAAGAATACAGTGGAAATATACCAAAAGCATCCATGGATGTGAAAATTTAAGTTATTATTAAAGACTACAATATCTGAACTTGTACAGTGTCTCTCACAGATATCTAAAAGGAGATCTTATTCAGGTATATAGGGCATTTAGAGACAACTACCTCTGGGAATGTTTGGGGTTAACAAAAAGTACTAGAGAATCATCAGATAACCTATGCAGAAGATTCTATAGGAATGAGAAGTGTACTGATTGGTTCTCTGAGAGAATAGCTGATGCATGGAACAGACTACCAAATTACATTAATGCAAGTACTAGCTTAGATATTTTTAAGAACACTGGATACTTATTATAGGAACAAGTGTTTTGGTATATTGGCAAACTAGAAGGGTATTAATGCCTGTGCTTGAAATATTTGTATGTATGTAAATGCAGCTGGGTGAAGAACTCTTTGAGCCTGAGGTGGAAAAGCCCATTCCAGATGTTACTCACCACCCTGACTGCAGTATACAGTGCAGGACTACCGACTTGGAATCACTCATCTCACTGTAAGAAGACCTGCTATTTGTGGGTCCCAGATGAAACACCATTGCCAGTGAAGGAAGATTGAAGTGTGAAGGATGAATCATCTGCCCCAGTAAAGGACTAAGGAAAAGAAATCAACTCAAACAGCAATCCATGATGACAACAAGTACTTTTGCTCTATTTTTTGTTGATGTTTCCTTTTATGAACTGGTCAAGAGAAAATAGTTTCCTGTTGGTTCTTTGACAATATGCTGTGAACTTAAATGTGACAAACTGTTGGGTGTGTTCACATATACCTCATCATTCTAGGGCAGAGATTCACATAATTCAAATTCCTGCATCACAGGTTACATTTGAAAATTATTTTAGTGAAACTAACCTGGTGAAATGTGACTAATTTTTCAAAAGTTGTGCCTCTTCAACTTGCAACCAGAAATCGTGGATACATGTTATGCCAGAAATGTGACTGTACCAGTGGGAACCAACAAATGCAATGACATAAGACATGAAAGTGTGTTGAACTCTTTACACTTAAAAAGCTATGACTGGGGGCATGGCATGGGCATGATAGAAGATCGTTACTACATTTGCAGTGATCGTGCCTACACCTGGTTGCCCACAAACTGGTCTGGATATTGCTTTGTAGGCTATATTACTCCTGGTTTTAAGCATTTTGGAGACCCTCCAGCAGATAGACTGAGAAATAAGTGAGCAATCCACTGGGCAGAGCAACTATTTTCAGTCTTTGTTCCTGTGTATGAAGTGCAAAGGCCAATGCTTGAAATCATTATGCTTGCTAAAATTCTTCAGGAGGTAACTAATCATACTTCACATCACATCAAGATGGCAAATCAAGAAATGACTGAAATCCAAACTGTGGTGTTAGAAAATCAACTGGCACTCAATGTAATGCTTGCTGAAAGGGGGGGGGGTATGTACTCTCATAGGAAGTCATTGTTCTTTTATTAGTGACTATCATGCTGAACAAAAAAGCTGGCCAATTTCATGAAACAGAGGTCCAAGGACCTAGACAGCATATCTAAATAATTGACACTTTTTGGATGGTTGTCAGTGTATTTGGTAACCTGGAAACTAGTATATTACAAGGTATCATTACAATAATTGGTATTATTCTTTTAATTGTTTTGATATTTTCTGAACTAAAGGCTGTCATTACAAAATGTCTAAACGTACTTGCACGTAAAATGCAATTTATAAAAGTCCCTGACAATTAAAACTCAATCACCGCAGATGATGAATACTGTGGTGCTGAAGGCTATGTTAGTAAGTTAAAAAGAATCAAAATATAATTATGTGTATTGTGTGACACTGATAGTGTCAAACGGGGGAATTGTTAGGGAAAGTGGATTGTCTCATGATTATTCTTCACAAAATGCATATTAACTTGAAGTTTCTTCACACATGAGTCAAATAAAATGTTTATAATATGATTATGTTGAAAATATATTGTAATATATATGCACACTTACACAAAATACAGTTTCACATGAGTTGTACTTTTATATTTCAAATGCTATGCAACTGCATTCTCTTCCCATATCACATTATAGTGTACTGACAGAAAATTGAAGGCAAAGTAAGTGCTGAAGGAGTTACGGGATGTCACTATGCTTAAAGCAGTCTGGTTTCAGAATGTAATAGCAGGAGAAAAAAAAAAAACAATGCGCCAAAAATCTTTTGTAAGCTCTGGCCTTCTTAGGCTTGGAAATGAATCATTGCAAGAAAGTTTGTAAGATAGTGGTACTGAATGATACAAAGTCAAAAGACAGATTGTTAGACCAGGTGGTCTGTGTTTTAAAAGGCATTTTTGTCAAGTGTTCACGTGAAGCTCTAAGCGAGAAGCGCAAGGGCATAAATTATTTTAAAATTGTATGCTTTGTTAAAAGCTATGTTATGTCAAATGTATGCATGCATGAAATTGACAAGAAAACAGATATGTAGTGCTATTATTCTTTTATTTGAGACTGATTTGAAAATGTTTGTAAAGCAGTCTCCTAGTGCTGTAGTTTGTTTGCCTATAATAAACAAAATGATTTGCACAGCCTGAAGAATTATTCTTAACTCAAGACTAACAGGTAAATCTCTTTATTTATTTATCTTAGTGGTGCACTTTAACACTGCTACCAGTTAGACAAAAAAAAAAAAAACACAAGAATATACCTTACTGTCTGCTATTTAAATAAGCCAACATTTAAATAATTATACAATAGAAATTAGCAAATTAGCTCTGAGCAGTCAATATTCCAAGACTGACCATAACACAGCTGAAAGGACATCAGCAAAAATTAGTAGACCCTTAATATATTAAGTAAATCATAAGACAGAAGGAATTAAAGTTGAGTAATAGACCTCTTTACTTGAAATTGCAAAAGGATTTGAAAATAAACATCTAACCAGATCAATGATGTAGAGGAAACACTACCTAGCAATTAAATAGGCTAACTGCATTAAATAATTACTTGTATCCTTACTATCTGGCATGTGTAATCAGAACAAATTTTTAGCATCCCTATGGGCAGTTGATCAAAACTTAAGCTCTAGCACAAGTATACTTCAGTAGGCATATTCAGTAAGTCCCTCAATCAACAGTCTGTTTCTGATTCTATACTGGATTTCCTGTGTCTTTTGCTCAGATTCTAATTATAGCAAGTGCCCAGTGGGGAAGGTTAAGCTTTAACAAACCAAGTTCCAAATAAAGAAATAACCTTTGACCTATGTGTTTTTTTCTGATTGATCAACCAAGTTAGTCCCACTAGGTCTATTGCCTCTTTTCAGTAGAGACAAGAAGTGGTATTCATACTAGCTAGAGTGAATGTAGCCCAAGATACAATTTATGAGAAAAAAAAGGTAATATCAGTTAAGACAATTTACGTTAAACTTAGGATCTTTAGAAAAAGACAGTAAAGGTTAGTATATAAAGATTATCATTGGGTAAATTGTTATGAAGGACTGGATGTAGGGAAATAGGAAGGAATAAAGAAAAGGAGGAAGACATGCAATGGAGTTCATGAGTGGCTGGATTTTTGAAGAATGTCCTTGAATGAACTACCTGTTAAAAGTAACATGAAATGCAAGATTTTGAGGAAAGAAGACACATATTAACTATTTCATACCTAGCCTGAGGGGAATATCACACCTTGTGACAACTGCAGGTTTCCTGTCTAGACAGCTTTCATCTGAGCTAAAATTCTGAGAACTACCTGTAAACACGTTTATATCTCATAAACCATAAAAGTTACAGAAAAAGTGAAAATACAAAATTTATTCAATAAACACTCCTAAAGCTTTTGCGGTGGTGCAGCAGTAGTGTTGTTGCCTTACAGCAAGAGGTTCTCCCGTTCGATTCTCGGCTTGGGTTGGGAGTGCCTTCTGTGTGGAGTCGGCATGTCCTCCCCACGGTCGAGTGGGCATTCGAAAGGCATGCGTTGAATGGGCGTGCCTTCGTTAAAGGTTGGGCGTCGGGCTGGCTACTCGACACCATAAAAACCAACTGCCAATCATTAGAGGACCGGAGTTCTGCTGTGGAGACCCCTAACTGGAAAAAGCCAAAAGACAAACAAACATTCAATAATCAGTCCTCTTTGAGGTGGTGATATGATTGTTTGAGTCAGACATAATGGTAAAGTTATACTGAATGAGTAATTCAATAGTATGCAAATGTAATTATTATAATTATGAGAAAAAGTATTAATATCTGTGCAACCATAGTAGATAGACCCTAGCTATCATTCTGACTTCTGTACATGTAGATGTGTTCTTTATTTTGCTGCAACAAGTTTAGAATATATTACTCCATTTGTGAAATGTTTTCTTAGTTGAGAATGTTATGTATATTTGCATACCCACTGCCTAAATAAATGTAAATATCTACAAAACAATGGACACAAACTATCAGTCCGAAGTTTTTTCAGTGCAATGCTTCTTCAGCACTCTGCATGCTTTCATTTGATATAATGGATTACCATTTAAACACCCTACATTTCAAGTTATTAATGTAATTTTTGACATATGAAGTATATTCATAATATTTCTTGGACAAAAACATAGATATTCTCTGGTGTAGAGATACCTCTTGTCTGATGAGGCACTCTATGGTGATTGGGCAAGTCAAATGCTGTTCTACAATGAATGAGGTGTGGTATGTATTAGTTATGCAAATACGCATATTGCATTATTAAACAAGTGTAAATATTTCCAGATTGGTGGCAGACAAACTGCAAGTATCATTCACAACTTTTGCATAATTATGTAAGGCTTCATTTTATACCATGGAGTACCATAAACATGCACTCTGGTTTAAGTTATTTATTTAATTATGACTGTGTGACATTTAATCCTAACAGTTCTGGAAAAATAACTCAAAATGTTTCCTAAGAAAAAACAGATTTTTCTCTGGTACTGAGAATACTACTGGTCTAAAGAGGCATTCCTGACCTCTGTGGTGACTGGTCATATGAAATGCTGTACTACAAGGCCCGAGATATTTGTAGAAATGTGACATTTATGCAAATATGATATTTGCATTAGTAAACAAGTATAATTATCTTCAGAACAGTGTCAGACAGACTACAAGTATTGTTCACAACTCTTGCATCATTATTTTATCTTTTGTTTGACACCATTGAGTACCATATACACATCTTTTGGTTTCAGTTATTAATATAATTATGAATATATGACATATACAAATATTTCCAGGAAATATCTGACATTTTCTCTGTTACAGAGGACCCTACTTGTCTGAGGGGTCATTCTTGTCCTCTCTTTTGACTGGGCATGTGAAGTACTGTTTCAAATGTGTCAATATCTGAGATTTTTACAGAAATATTATATTTCTGTAAATATGCAAGTACAAATATCTACAGATCAGTGGCAGGTAGACTGCAGGTACCATTCATAACCTCTGTATCAATATGCAATGTTTCATTTCATACTTTGGAGTACAACATGCTTATGTATGAGCGTTCCACTATGGTACAATTAGATGTAGGTAAGTAAAATACTTTATTACCAGAAATGCATTTTTAATTCAGTAAGAAAATGAAGGAAAGAAAGAAATGAAACCGAAGGGTTGACCATGTCTTGTATTCTGCCAGGTAAATTTCATAGAGAGCACAGTTCCATAAGGATTGCCTTCCTGAAGTCCATCATGACATATGTATCCCTTTATTTGTGAAATGCACACCATTATGCATGTATGGTTCAGGGGATGGTGTAGTTATGCTGGTTTACCTGCATGTTAACCATCCAAACACTATAATCCGTCATACTTCTCAACCTCTTAGAGCTAGAAATCTGGACAAAGCAATAAATAGTGGAAGGGACAAAGGCTCAAAAATAGGGACAGTTTTTAAATATTGCTCTTATAAACTTAGAACGTTGATATAATAACAGAGTTTTATTGGCATGAATTTTCTGAATGGTATGAAGTCAGAAACTTTAATGTATTTTATTATTTTCTGACTTCAGTCCTCAATGATTTGCTAATGATTTGCTAGAAAACCACAGTTTTATGAGAAACAGACCAAAAATATGAGGCATAAATCTGGACATTCTGCGAAAATCTGGACAGTTGAGAGGTATGTCATCAGTGCCCTCATGTATCCATTTATCAACATGTAAATCTTTTCAGCTGTTTTCTGCTTCATAGCACCTCTCCATTACTTTGTTGAATTAAGTCAGACCAAATTATCCTGTCTGCTGGTCACCATGAATACACTTCCTCCAGGCTATGCATTATTTGCCTCTTCAGCTTGATAGTGGCCATAATGTAATATCATTGCCTCCAATGTGCAGTAACAAAACATTGAGGGGTTTTGCTTTCATCTCATCTGGTTCTCAGTAGAGGAATGAGCCCATACTAGTGCAGTCCTCACTTGCTCAGGCAATCAGTGGATACAGACTCATCACACAACCACAGTTCAATTCCCATTGTGTTCTTTGCTCTGATTGCTGCCCAATGCACATATAAATGTCCACACATACAAATGCACTTCATTGCAGACCACATACCAGGAGAAATAAAACATTATACAATTTTAGAAACAGCAATAATGGCAACATTTTGTAGCATGTTTTCTGTTACCCCCTGTGTATTGTAAAACAAAGAACTACATGTTTGACTAACCACATCATACAACACACCCAGACACACATAGATTCATAGTAAATGCATAGTGCTGTGACCAGATGTACACACACCTACTGTACCAGAGAAGGGAGGAGTATGGCCTCCCTCTTCTGCAATGCTGCAGTGGCACATGGGACAGGGCAACAATCTCATGTACCATGACAGACACATCCACTGTACCATGACAGGGTCTCCCAAAGAAAATTCAGTGTTGGTGCTGTGTAGCTCTGCAGTACTCCATTACAGATCACATGCACATGCACACCCAGTGTGCTCGGGAAGGGTAAAGCACAGCCCACCTTCCCACTCATGTTGTGATGGCATGGGGGACTGAGCAGCATCCCCCATGTGCCATGGCAAACACAACCACTGCATGAAGAATGGGTCTGCTAGGGAAGACACTATGTTGGTGTTGTGTGGATCCACAGTTCTCCATTACAGGTCACATCACACATGGACAGGTACAGAGACAAACACAAATAGACAATGCAATGACAGAGACAAAGGGATGATCCAACATGGATGCATGGCTAGTAGGGACAGTAGCCAGATGTTAGTCTAAGTGGAAGCACACAGGCATGCAGCATTAATCACTTTATGCAGTTCATGCACAATGGGTGACACTGCTGTTCTTCTTTTATGGTAATAGTGTGAATGCAACAGATCTGACCCATCTATCCCATTCATGTAATAGTTGCCATGTGGCAAGATAGATGGACTGAGTATCATAATATGGGTGCTATCTCTCTATCTTTTTCCATACAGGGAAGTTAGGTTGTGTTGGAGCTGTGTTAGCTAACCACAGAAAGACTGTACAATTATATTTCCATCCTGTTGCAAACATGAATCCACTCTGCTGGTGAATTATATGTCCTTGTTGAAGCTAAATTCATAGCTACATTGCTGAGATGACATGGCCATCCTACATGATTGGCATGCCTAGTCGCATAGCAGTACAGTCCATGATGTAATAATACATTAGCCAGGCCTTCTTATATGAAGACATTACAGAGGTAAACATGATGATATTTACCATGCAAATCCTTTGTGAAATCCATGCCTACATAATGTGCTAGTCCAGCCTCAGGAGTTCTTTCTTTCTTTCTTTCTTTCTTTCTTTCTTTCTTTCTTTCTTTCTTTCTTTCTTTCTTTCTTTCTTTCTCTCTTTCTTTCTCTCTTTCCTTCTTTCAATTCTCCATGGCTAAACCTGCAGGTTACTAACATACCCATTATGGCTGTCAGTCAGCCACCAACACCTTCATACCATACGTCTCTAACTTGGCTGACATGTAATGACAGATAATCATGAAATGTCACCATATCCTCATCAGCATAAACCTCTCTCTCCATGGAGGTTATATTGTCTTTTGAAAGCCTCAGGTAACTCTTTCATTACTGGGTATATGTACTGTAACTTATGGCCTGGTGGACACCTGGGTGGGATGGTGGTGTTATTATTTAGTTTGGAAGTACTGTCTTACATGTGGTATGAACTTGATGATGGAGGGATTACTATACAAATGGTATGACTCCCCGTACTTACTGTACTTGTGAAGAGGGACCATGCTCATGTAAATCCACATTCCAAGGAATTCTTTAATGTCATCAGTACTGACTGGTGTCCACTGTGGGTCCACCATTCCTGCAGCCTGATGACACTGCAGACTGTGCTGGTTGGCATCTGTAGATGTGACGGTACAGTGATGGAGGGAACATAAGATGGAAGAAGTCTAGGTCATTTTGATTGCTAGTTAGAGTGTTTGTTGGGACCACAGGGCTCACAAACTCCTGAATATGCGCATTGTTTTTAATAGTAGTATTAGTGGGGGTTTCTCCCCTGTGGCACAAACATACATCATCATCAACCTCACAGCAAAGCTCTCCGTGGCCTGAGAGCACTTGGTCACTGTGACTTGATGATGCAATAGTATGAGTAACAAGGGGTAGTGGTTCAGCACATGGTAGAGGGGATCTCAAGCCATTGTGTGCTCACTGTAATTCAAAGTGATGGGCATTTGAAATACTATTCACATCAGCATGTGACAGCATGGGTGTCTTCACCACCCTAGAGTACGTTGCAAGTGACAGTGGTTCATCAGATGGCACAGGTGAACCCAATTCAATGTGTGTAGAATGTAAATCTAGTTCTAGGGGGCTGGAACTACTGCTGCATTCAGCAGCTGAGTGCATGGGTTATTAGACCTGGTTTCCAATTGACATATTTAGTAGTATTTGGATGTCATACAGGCTGCGGCCCTCTGAGCCTTCAGAAGTCAAGACTGGAGTTTTTTGCTGTACTGGGCTGGACTGAACTGGTATTGGCTGCTACTCTTTAGCATAACTGTGCCATATATGCATTCTGCTGCTTGAAAAAACTGCCTTCTTTGGCTATCAACCTTTGATTGCAATGCTTTGGGAAAAAAAATCAGCACTGATCTTAGGCCTGAAGCTCTCCATTGCTTTTACATAAAGATGCTATGCATAATTTGACAAAAATGGCAGATGGTTCAGTGATGAAATGTTGTAATGAGTTGAGTTATACTCCCTTTACTGTTCTGTGGTCTTAAGAATCCCAAGCTTATCTTTCCCTTCATCAGGTACTTTATCATGAGGACTGTAATGATGCATAGGTGGCAAGATGGTAGCATTTGTGAATTAATATTCTCTACTGATTCATAAAGGGATTTCACAAAGCTACTTCATGACTGGTTGCATATTGCATTATCATTCATACTGTGTTGGATGCGCTGTCCAAATAGCAACAGTATCTCATTTAGTGATTGCATTTTTCAATGGGTTGCTACGAAATTAAGCAACCAGAACAAGCAGGATCAAAAATATATCCCTTACTTGAAGAATGAGAAAATAAGCTAGTGGTGACTACCACTGGTTTTAAATGTCTTCTCATTTTTGTTATACCATAAAGTATACTATATATTGTGTGGGCCAAGTTATTAACATAAATATATATATGGAAAATATTCACATATTTTGCATAGAAACAACGTGTGATATATTAATTACTGAGCAGAGCTTTTGGGTCAGCAGAGATACCTGACCTGTGCACTGAACCGTCCTGTGATAAGCTGTTCCTCCATGTTGACAATTTTTGACTTATTTCCATGAAAAATTGCATTATGTTAAATATACTGAACAAGTATAAGCATAAAATGCTTCCTGTTACTAACTACAGTCCTCAGTGGTTTGCCAGGAAAAAACACAACTTGCTACAAGCAAGACCAAAAAAGGGATGCAGTTGTGTCATTAAAATATGTTGCTGAGCTATGGATACCAGTAGCACATCCAGAGGCAGAAACTGATGAGAACTTAATTATGTGTGACAACTATCACTTTTTCACAGAGTGAAACCATTTCACACTAGCATGAACTACTAGCACCGTTTGTAAGCCATCAATACTCAAAATAAAATGATATATATATTAGCCATTTACAAAATTTAAGAGATCTTTACCTGCTCTTTGAATTCATTACTGCTAAATATCTGAGCTGTTTGGCTTCTGCTACATACCTACAATCAACTGCATTACTAGCTGAGTTAAATACAAACCTGCAGTGTTAAAGATTGTACTGCATTTCATTTTTCTGTCTATTTAATTGTTTCATTGAATATTGTGTCTGTGTCTCTCTGCAGTTATTTATTTTTCTATTTAATTATTTCATAGAATACTGCGGTCTCTCTCTGTCTCTGCAGTAAGTGGGGGCTATTGTGTTTCACTTCATTGATATTCAGTGTTAAACTCTTAGCCTAGAGGGGTTCTCTGTATTGATAAGTGAGTCACATATCTTTGAATTTATTCCTGCTCAATATCTGAGTTGTTTGGCCTCTGCTACATACATACAATCAACTGCATTACTAGTTGAGTTAAGTACAAATTTGCAGTGTTAAAGATTGTACTGTATTTTATTTTTCTATTTAATTGATTCATTGAATATTGTGGTCTGTGTCTTTCTGTAGTTATTTATTTTTCTATTTAATTGTTTCACAGAACACTGTGGTCTCTCTCTGTCTCTGCACTTAGTTTTCCACCCACCCTCCCTGTTCTTGTTGTGGTATTAATCTTCGTGGCTTTGGAATTGCCCGCCCTTCCTATAAATTTATGTTTGAACACCCCTCCTGGGTCTATTTCATTTGCTCAGTCAACCGAGTACAGTGAGCTCATATTTTGACTTCAGACACTCCTACCAGTCCCATCTGTTCATCTCTATATCAGCTCTATTCCAGTCTGGTGTCACTATCTCATTCTACCTAATACAGAGAGAACATTTGTGAAGGGCAAGCCACTTAGGTCCTTAATTTTGAAATATCTTCTGTTTCTCCTTTCTCCCTTTCTACTTTCCAAAAAACATTTGTCTAAGCTTGTTTCCTACCTTTCCTGTAACTAGTCTAGTCCAGATACAGATTTGCTGTAACTAGGACTGTTTGTAAGCTTCTGAGCCCCCAAAGCCTTTCTGTGTTGGAGGGAAGCCTTCTAGCTTATCAGTGGGAGTGGTAAGCACTAGGTAGCCTATCTACCACAAGAGTGGTTTCTGGCCCAGACATTGTAGTTTATTGGCCGTTTGTCAGTTTTTCCATCTCTTTCTACTTTCTGGTTTAAAAGCCTCCGTTTGCGCTTGTTTCCCACCTTTCCTGTAACTTGCCTTGTCCAGATACAGATTTGCTGTATCCAGGACTGTTTGCAAGCTCTTGAGCCCCCCAATCCTTTCTGTGTTGGATGGTAGCCTAGCTTATCAGTGGGAGTGGTAAGCACTAGGTAGCCTATCTACCACAAGAGTGGTTTCTGGCCCAAAAATTGTAGTTTATTGGCCGTTTGGGCAGTTTTTCCATCTCTTTCAACCTTCTGGTTTAAAAGCCTGCATTTGCGCTTGTTTCCCACCTTTCTTATAACTAGTCTAGTTCAGATACAGATTTGCTGTATCCAGGACTGCTTGTAAGCTTCTGAGCCCCCCCCCCCAAGCCTTTATGTGTTGGAAGGAATCCTTCTAGCTTATCAGTGGGAGTGGTAAGCACTAGGTAGCCTATCTACAACAAGAGTGGTTTGTGGCCCAGAAATTGTAGTTTATTGGTCGTTTGGGCAGTTTTTCCATATTTTTCAACTTTCTGCTTTAAAATTCAGCATTTGCACTTCTGTCCCATATTTCCTGCAACTAGTCTAGTCCAGATACAGATTTGCTGTATCCAGGACTGTTTGCAAGATTCTGAGCCCCCCCAAGCCTTTCTGTGTTGGAGGGAAACATTCTAGCTCATGAGTGGGAGTGGTAAGCACTAGGTAGCCTATCTACCACAAGATCCAGCTACAGATTCTTAGTTTTAGCACTTGTATTTGCTTATTCATGCTCAGCACTTGTTCAGAACTTGTTGTTAGCACTAAATAAGCAACAAATTACTACAGCGCTCAACGTTCCTCTTTACCTAGAGGAAAACAGTTTTTGTACTTACTTTCCTCACTTACTTAGAGAAAAACAGCTCTTATACTTACTTTCCTCACTTGTCTAGAGGAAAGCAGTTTTTTATTCTGGCATGTCCAAGGGTCAGCTCCCAGTGTTCTCTCTTGTCTATCTGATGAATCTGGGCATCTTGGGGCAATGTAGCAATTGCCTCATGTACACAGAATCCTCTCCTCCTACCACCCAACACCACAACCTGTGAGAAATGTACTTATCTAGGCAAACTGGAGGTAAAGCTCTCTCCAACCAAGGCTGAACTTGACAGTCAGGAGAAGAAGGTAAACATTTGCACCACACCACACTCATCACATAGTCCCACTAAACCTACCCCACCAAAAGCCACACATAGAAACACAAAAACATTCACATATGCTCTTAATAATAATTGGCTCAAGCAACAGAGACCTTCAAAGCAGAAACACAAGCAACCTCCACCCCCCAACACAACCCAAATGACACATAGCCCACAGACTCAGTGTGCCAGTAAACCACAGCCCATAAGGCAAAACAATGTACCCAACACACTAGTCATAAGTGACTCTATAGTCAGGCACACTGATGTCCTACTCACCAGGCTAAACAAGGAGAAGGTTACTGTCATCTGCCTGCCGGGTGCCAGGATCCACCACATAACCCACAGACTCAGGTCACTCCACAAGTACAAATATGACTCTGTCATTCTCCATGTTGGTGTGAATGACCTGAGATGTACCTCCCTGGACTACATGAAAAGAGACATCGAAGAGCTCTCCGATCTTGTAGCCCAGGCAGGTATGACCCTAGACCTGAGTAGCATCCTGCCATCGCCCAGAATGATACCACAGTACAAGGACAACATGATTGACTTCAACAATTGGCTAAGGTTCTGGTGTCATTCTAAGGGGATCCAGTATCTGTCTGCCTGGGACGACATGGTCGACAGACCACGATGCTTTTCCAGAGATGGCCTGCACTTGTCACCCCTGGGTTTCCAGATACTGGCTAAGGGTCTTGTCGCCCCTATAGTGCCTTTTTTAAGCAAGGTACAAATGACAAATTCATCATCATAACAGGAACAGGCAAGAAAAACTTTTGGGTAATGCTACTCAATGCTAGAAGTCTAAATTTCAAAATGCACTCCCTCGAGGCACAACTTAAAATGGAGAACATTGATATCTGTGCAGTGACTGAGACCTGGTTCAAGGCTCTAGAGAGCACCCCTGCATTACCAGGCTATAACTCATACCACACGGTTTGGCCATCTAACCTGGACCAGAACATCAAAGGCGAAGGTGTGTCTATATACATTAAGGATATCCACACCTCTAGGCTAGTTGCGCAGCATAATGCATCCGAGGTTATCCAAGTGCAATTAACTCTGGGCAAAACTGCAATCCAAGTTGCAGCTTACGACAGATCCTGCACCATGCCCCAGAATTCCCACTTCTCTTTTCTTGATATACAGGAAAATATTAGGGTTCAACCAAACACCCTAATAATGGGTGATTTCAACTACCCCACCATTAACTGGGAAAACTACTCATGTACCAATTCATTCGCTCAACGATTTCTGGAATTCATAAATTCCAATGCCCTGGATCAACTTATCCACACCCCCACCAGCGGCAACAATATCCTTGACCTAGTCATTACCGACATGAGTGACCAGTGTTCCACACCTGAAGTCAACTCCTCGTTGGTCAGATCCGACCATAAGCTAATTACCCTAGATATCTGCATCCCGCCCCCTCTCACCATTAAGGAAACCACGGTAAAACATTTCTCCAAAGCCAACTTCATGCTTCTTAAGACAGAAATGGCGAACTTCATGACACCCATGCAGATGGACAATACAGTTACGACTGTTGAATCCTACACAAATAAGCACTTACACAAGTGCATGGATCGTGCTATCCCAAACAGAACCAAGATGCTATCTTCCAAAAAAAGGAATCCAATCTGGTGGTCCTTTGCCATAAACAAACTCTACAACAGGAGGAAGAAACTGTTGGAAAAGAGAGCAAAATCCCATGAGTGGAGGAGCTCCCTGGTCAGCCTCAGTAAGAAGCTGAGATCCCTTATAAGAACCTCCAAAGCTAGCTACGAAAACAAAACCGTGACTGATTCTAAGGACAACCACAAAGCATTCTATAGTTATGTCAAGAATCTCAATGGCAACACCCAGATCCGCTCTGAGTTACAGCACAACGGCATGAAAATTACAGAACCAACTGATATTGCCAACATCCTGGCAGATAGGTTCAGTGCTAACTTTACCCCCCCTCTCATCCCTTAAAGGGCCCATATCTATACAGGAAGAATGCAGAGTCCCTATAATCATCTTTGTAGGTAAAGGTTGCACACTCTAAAACCAAAAACACAGCATCCATGGGACAGGACAACATCCCAGGCTGTGTTTTACACGAAGTTCAGAATGAACTGGCTCCCCACCTAAGCACCATGTTCAATCATAATCTCACATCAGGCTTTGTGCCCACTGAATGGTGCACAGCAACAGTTATCACACTCCACAAAGGGAGAACCACCACTGATCCTGGGAACTATCGCCCTATTATTGTGACGAGCCTGGTCTGCAAGGCCATGGAATGTATCATCATGGAACTCTTAAACAAAGACATTGGTAACTTCCAAACTCTGGACCCCACCCAGTTTGGATTTGTGAAAGGCAGATCATGCCTTCTGAACCTGATTGACGTCTTTGAGGCAGTCACCAAAGTGAGGGTAAGGTGGTTCACACAGCCTATATTGACCTCGCCAAGGCTTTCAACACCATCCCCCATTCTGGAATTATAGATAAACTCACTGAACTAGGTATAAATCCCTACCACAAGATGGGTTGCCAACTGTCTCACTGACAGAACCCACGCTGTAAAAGTTGCAGACTCCAAATCCGACTTCATATCAGTGACAAGTGGAGTACCACAGGGTTAAGCCCTGGGACTTCTCCTGTTTGGTATCTATTTCACTGAAGTACAGGCTAACATAGAAAGCCTCTAACTAACAAAGTTCACAGATGAATGCAAACTAGGAGCCATAGTCGAGTCCCCAAATGATGTGGACATCCTACAGAAGGGTGACACTGAGACAGATGCCTAGTGTCAGAGGCATGGCCTCAAGCTCAACGCCAAAAAGTGCATTGTCATCCCCTTTGGTAAAAACTCTGTACCCATGAACTACCACATAAATGGCAGTCTACTTAAAGCTGAATGTGTGATAAGAGACCTTGGGACCAGGGTGGACAGTAGTCTCTCTTTTGATAATCACATCACCACAACAGTCAGGAAAGCCTTCTACATGGCACACCTTATCACAAAAGGGTTCTCATCCAGGAAAAAAGAGGTCATTGTTCCCCTCTACTTGACACTCACTAAACCCATTATAGAGTACAATGCCCCTTTTGCAATGTACCTCACATGACATCTGCAGCAGCTGGAAAGGTTACAGAAGTACCTCACAAAGAGGATTACTGGCATCAAACAGATGCCCTACACTGACCGTCTCAAAAAACACCAGCTTTACTCTGTAGCATATCGCCTACTCTGAGGTGCTCTCTGCCTAACATATAAAGCTATGTAAAACCCAGAGCTGTTGGATATGCTACACCTAAAGAAATCCCAATCCCTCTGAACTAAACACTCTAGGGACCTAAACCTTGTCACCACAATAAACAGGACATGCTGGAGGGCTAGATTCCTGTCCCAGAGACTTCCCATACTCTGGAACAAGCTACCCATCTATGGCAAGCAAAGTTCCTCATTAGCACTCTTCAAGAAAAATCTTGATGAGTGGATGGGAAATAGGAAATACAGCCTGGGGATCACTTCTGTGGATCTGTTTGACAGGGTCACAGGAAAATAACTTTCTTGGGTGGTGTAAGCCAGGGGAACCTTGTTGGCTAGGCTTACTTAGGCCCTTGGGCCAATAGCCTAGTTCCTACCCATGAACCTATGAACCTATTTATAATATTGAATGTTTTTATTACTGGTAGAAGTGATCAAATAATAAGAGGAAGGCTGGAGAACAGGAGGTGCAGTCCTCAACCCATATTAGAAGTACAAGTGGTGAAACTGCATACAAAAGCACATATAACTTGCATTATCTTTAAATGTTTTAACATTTAGATTAATACACATTGTGCAGGTCTTTCTTAAAACTGCATGCTTAGTTTAATAATGCTTTTAGGTATATGCCGGTATGCGTATTCCCCATTCTTTATTCTCGTTATTTTGAATTCAAAATGTTGTATTTCCTAAAATGCTTCAATTTTCTGCTATGCATTACTTTTCTTAGAAAAGTTCATACCAAATAGTCAATCAGAAACAGCAGTAAGTTTTTTTTTTTGTTGTTGTTTTTTTTTTTTTTTATCAATTGGATTACTGTCCTTTGTTGGCCATAAATAGTACAACATCATACATTTCTTAGGTACTCATTTTGCATTATTTGTAGCCAATTTAGACTAGTCACGAATCAGTGATTAGTAACATCATCATATTTATATGTTCATCAATTTAATTTCTCACCAAAGCATTTACTTATTTACTTATTATTGCTATGTTTTGCTAAACCAGCATTCCCCAAAATTAGTCCCTGATGATTGTACAATAATGCGGCCCTTGTATTCTTCACTGCTGAAAGCATCAACATACTTTTTATCTGTAAGATTCGCTAGATCCATGTTTCTGTATGTTACATCCTCTGAACCCTGGATTGTCATTCCTTCAGGTACATATGCTATTTCTTGCAGGAAAAAAAAACACAACTACATTATCTATTACAATATGGCAAAACAGCAAACTGCCCCACACTACGTTGTGCATTCAATAACAAAAGTTGATTCTTTGGGTTATCATAAAAGCCACTTCTTAGGCTTAAACAGCTCACATTCCCTTATAGCAACATTTTATGAAATTGCTACTAAAATAACTTCCTGTGATTAATCCATGCACTGTATCCAAGTACCACCACAATAAAAACAGAAAGCAGTTTCTAATACAAACCAGTGCATGCCATTTTCAGGCTGTATGTGGATGACCATGTGCATAATGGGCATTTTCATAAATCGATTCCTTCTGTATCAGTCATAAGGACTATGGATGCAAACCACTAAAAGATAAGAAAAACAATCCTTAAGACTTTTTGTTTTGAAACTTAATAATGTAGCTTGTATAACTGCATTTTCTGATAATGAAAAGGGAAGTGATTCAATTAAAGGAAATAAATGTAAGCATTATAGTCTCTGTATCTATAATTTAAAATTTGTTTACCAGTGTAGAGCACTGGTCACAAGTGACCAATGTCAGTTTCCGCCTGAGAATATAAGGAATGCCAGAATTACATTTAATGAGAGACAGCAAGAGTGTAATGAAAAGACGCATCTGTCAGGTGCCATTATCAGCTAACAAAAATTAGACTATATATACAATTGTGATATAAATTATTTACAAGAAATCAAGAGCAAACTCATTTAGAAAGGGAAGTGTCTGTGTAATAGCAGTAGTACAGCTGCATATTGTCTAAATGGGAATAATATAGAGACTTATGAGTGGGTTGATGATCATGACTGGCTTATTATGTGTTTGACACATGGATGCCAAGAAATGAAAGGTGTATAATGCTGTGACATGCTGCTCACTCTCCTAAAATTACTACAAACTTTCAGTGTTTCATAAGGCTTTGGGATGAACACTATGGTTCTGTTGCACTCACTCTTTGACTCCTCTACTATTCCCGTTTCAAGCCGTTCTATGCAACTCTTGTGTTCTGTAAAGTTTCAAATGAACCTTTCCTTCTGTATTTGTTGTAATATAGTGTTGAATCAGGATTGTTTTACAGCATAGCTCAGAAGCCACTACCTGCTCCTTAACAGAAACTAATTTCTTGCTTCTGTGACTTAGATAGTGTCTCATCTACCTGAATTGCAGGCAAAGAGGTCAATGTCTTTCTTCATTAGAATTAATATTTCCTAATGCTAAACTAACTACATAGGTTTCAGCTTCCTTCCATGGTTTCAGAACATTGATATGGTATATCTGTTATGAGTTTCTCTTATCAATCTGACTAGCTCTGTATTTTATCTCATATAGTTTTTCTGTTATTTTAAATAGATACTAGCATTTATCCAAAACATTTTTTCTGGGGGGGGGGGGGGCAAAACAAGCAAACAGTATCCAGCTTTAATTTCATTGGCATTGCATTTCTGTTATATACCCTGTGTTGTATAGTTTGAACCTGATTTCTGCCCTATGGGCATCAGCACTTTCAGTATATCTTGTAAGTTGGTATAGAATTCTGTGATACTTTCATGACTTTTTCTCTTTTTCCCCAAATTTCTTTGAATATTTAACAGTCCTCAAGAATGGCTACCATGCTATGACTCAAAAGGACTGCACTCTGTTGAGGCCTGTGGTACTTCTCTAATGGCAGACAGTAGGTATGATATTAACTGGTTCCAGGTTTTTTGCCATATTCCTCAGTGATATTTTTCAGCAAGGACTTTAACATTTGGCTAAATCATGCCACTAAGCAGTCAATCTGAGGATGGTACATTGAGGTGTTTAATTGTTTGATCATAAATCATTGACTCTGTTGGTGCATTATTCTGACCATACATGCTCTGGAAAACAATAAGATGAACTCCCTAGCTTTAGAGCTAGCCTTAGTCTTACATAATTGTATAGATTCAGGTACTTAGTTGTACATTACAAAGTAATAAATATAATAAAAAATGTTGTTAGATTTTGCCAATGGCCCAACAATGCCCTTTGTAGTATGCTCAAATGGTATCTCTGTAATAGGCATTGGTCTGTTTTAACAACACAAACATTCTCAACTTTATTTCATTATGCCTGGCCTACAAAATCTAGTTAGGACTCCTGTTTAAGTTTTATCCATTCTGAGGTGCCCAACTAACACATAGCTATTTAAAAATCTCCTCACTAGATTTCTGAAAGACTTAGGCACCAACAGTTTCTTTACTACTTCCTATCTGTTCTTGTTTACAAATAAGTCTAATTATCATCCTCCTATTTTTTTAATGAAACATTTCTCCTGAAGGTCAGCTAACTCTGAAGTTTTATTATGGTTGACCTTACTTGAGTTAGAAGGTATTGCATCCTCTCTTCCTAACACAAGCACTGAGATCTCAGTACGTAATTATTCTCCTAGAAGAGGTAGTTTATACCAATATTCCTTAGTGATGCATGAACTCTCTTGCTTTCATTTAGAGTTCTTGTATTTTGGTTCATTGGGAATATTATTAGTAGTACATTTCTGTTCAGTGTTATATTGTCTGTTAGTATATACTATGCTCTATTTTTTCTTTCTCTTTTATTGCTTTCTCACTATTTAAGGGTAAATGAACACTTCTTTTTCATTTTATGTCCATTAATTTGGTTGATGTATCTCTGACAAGTGTGCCTCAGAAGATATTTTTGCATTTCTGTTTTGTTTCTTGTTTATAGATACAGGTTGCCTAGATTCTTCACTTATTTTTTTGTTTGCTTATATATTTTTTCTTTGTCTTGCACTGACAAACACAAGTTTAGAACTCTGCCCATGTACTGTTCCCCTTTAATTGTAGTCATCAAAGCTTTCTTGCTGGTACATTTTCTTCTGTAGCATTAACCTGTTGCTTAAAATACTCCATTTGTTTAGATTTTCTGTTTTAGCTTGACAAGAAGTTTAGAATTCTACTCAGGTTATTTGTTTTCCAATTTTTATAATGACATTTCCTTAGAATAAATCCTTTCAGTGACTGTTCTCTTCAGATCTGTTAGTCACGTCTACTCCCTGCTTTGCAACAGTTACAGGCTGCAACTGCACTAATACTGTCTGTTTTGCCGCACTCTCAGAATAAAGTATTTTATAGTGTGGATCCTTTCCGTTGAGTGGTTCTATTCTTGCAGTTACTTTTTCATCTCTTTAAATGGTATAGGTTATTCAACTCTCTCGAGTGTTAGCTAAATGTTTTGCAACTTAAGAGTTTTCTGACATGCCTTGAACTCTGCTTGATTTTTACACTCTAATAAAACAGTCTTGGGTAATGTACCCCTTATTTTATTTTAGCATATGCACTTTCAGACTTCCTTCCCCAAACTCATGTCATACTCTTAGGGTAATACACTCCCTCCTGCATCCATAAATCTTTAAAGTAGTAATATATTTCCCTATTATCATGTTATGTTAAACTGGGTGCTACAGCAAAAGAATTAGCTACCTATCCAAACACAGTTTTTATATCTCTTGCTATGTATTTTCACAACTGGATGCTACTTCAGCAGCTTTGTTATTAAGGATGTTCTTCTTGCAAAAATCTCTCTTTTTTTTCATTTTGACCATAGTGTTTGACTTTAATAGTCCTTGTAGCTTTGCGCAATTAATTGATTTTACAATAGCACTGTCACACAATGCAGTTTCAACCATTATAGAATTATTATCACATTATATATGCATAGCATCAATAGTATGCTCTCCAGAGGACATAGTTTTCAGGGTTACATATTAGAAACATGAAAAGGCTAAATGTTGAATGTATGTACATCGACACATAAAGGTCGATGTACATACAGAGCGAAACATGTAAACGGTGAAATTCAAAATGCCAAACGTGTCTTTTAGCCAGCAGCGTGATGGTGAGGATAAGGAAATATGTCCTTATCCCTACTGTAGTGTGGTCTCAGAGTTGGTATATTTAAGTAGGGGGGTGTATGGGGCAAAGCCCCCCACATGGGGGGTGCAAGGGGGCTTGCCCCCTACAAAAGCGTATTAAATTAATGTTTATTTTTTATTTTGCTTACCTGTTTGATGCATTTTGATTATGAAACACATTCGACATTTTGATTTTCACCGTTTACGTGTTTCACTATGTGTCGATGTACATACATTCAGGATTTAGCCTTTTTGGGTTTCTAATATAGACCCAGTTTTCAGAGGTCATATAACAACTAGTACTCATAACCTTTAGCTATATGACCTTTTTTTCCATATCTAAAAGATAGAATGCCTATAGCTGATACTTTTTGTTTGTTACAGATATCTGATGCAGGCTTTACTTCAGTTCCATTCTAGTCTGTTCTACACGTTTTATGACCTAGCAATCTTTGTACTAGTATAAGAAAACTTTCAAAGTCCTGCGTGACAGTTTGACACTCCCATTATCTTAAAGAGTCATGTCTTAAATATGACAAAATGAAGCAAAAATCTATTCACTCTGAAAATCTGGACAGTTGAGAGGTATAGTTCAGCCAGGGCTGTCAGTGTTTGCTGTCCTTCCCACTCACAATATCATCGTTGAATGGAGCCTCTCCCCTGCAGCCATTCCAATGAACCATTACTTGTACTTGCATCCTTTGCTATGCCTGTATTCTGCACTGTACATGTTACTGTGATAACCTGTTATACATAGTGTTAGTAGTTTTTATCTGTTTCATGTATCCTTAGATGTTATTGTGTTAATTTCATTGTCCTAGCTTGGAGCTTAACTCCCCAGGCCTCTACTGAAAATGGACATGTATCCAGTTGGACTAGCCCGGTAAACAAATGTAAAATAAATAAATAAATAAAATTACTTGGCTATTTCACTCCATTTACCATAAACACTAATGTGCATACTGTTTTACCTCTGCAATGATTTGGATTTCATTTGAAAGTTTTATTTTGCATTTTACAGCACAAACACTAAGACATCTGCTAAACAAAGCAATGCAGTCTCAATGAGAACAGACTTAGCATTAAGACTTCTCTGCCCTTAAAACTCACATTCATTGAAACAGCATTGAAACCCACATTCAAAGAAAATACATTTTGCCAGTGGCAGATAAAGATTAACTTTGGGCCATTTTCATATCATAGGCCCCTTGCACACGAAACACACACGATCTTTGATACACCTTCCAGATTGTATTAAATTATATTCTTTGTACAATACAGTACAGTTAGACTGTTTTAAATTTATTGTTTTGAACATTTTTCCAGTAAACAATGAAACAAAATGCATGCATCAATAATGACAAAACTGCCCAATTCAGAACATTTCCATCATAAAAATCTACTCAAACTTCTACAGTCCCCCAGTATTAGTAAGTATGCACAATCTGTGAAGTTTAAAAGTCATCTAAATAATTCCACATTAAAGAAATCTGAAACTAATGAAGAGGTTGCTGCTAGCAAACAACTTTATATTTCATTTTTTCATCTACAAATAAAGTGCATGTTGCCCTTGAGGAATAAATTACCTATGTTGCATTAAAAAAATAAGCTAGTAATATTGCAATAGGAAATGGATGGCAAACTGATAACAGGTTCATAGTTACTAGGTATCTTCACCAAAAAGGATTGCAGCATCCACTCCCTTTACAACACAGTACAATATGAGCAATGCATCTACCTACTGTGGGAGTAGAACCCATAGCCTTCTGCATCAAAAGCAAGTATACTATCTGTTGTGCTATTAACAATGCAAGCAGGCTCACCATAAGCAGCACTAAACTATAGCACCAGCTGCCCCTGGCAAATATATAAAGACAGAGAAGGGCAAAGACATGTTAAAAACAGTTACAAGACCTGCTACAGACACTAAGAAGCAACACCTGACAACTAAACTAAATTATTGCACATGAGAAAACTTTATAGTAGGTAGTTTGAGTAACCAAATGTTTGCCAAAGTAGTACTGCGAAAAAAACCCGAGCCACAACTACCTTTCAGCATGTAGGCAACAAAGTGTCACTGACCTATGGTCATGCAATCTCAGAGTTTTTAAGTAGTGGGGTGCGGCCACAGGGGACACAAAGGAGGGCTTCCCCCTACAAAAGCAAAGAAAAAAAAGTACATAAATTGCTTAAAAGAGGCGAAACAGTGATGAAACAAAACACAGGAGCTATCATCATCTGACAAAAACAGCATGTTTATTCACCACTTTATAACAAATTCACCTGCTGCTGGGTGTTGGGCGGGCCTTGCTACTGCACATTGTGGGGTGGTGGGGGTTACTGTTTTAAAACACTGCAGAGTTTTTACAGAATGCCTATTCCTCATAACATTTGAGGCTTTCTAGCAAGTTACAGACATTACCGTATCAAAGTGATATACATTTGGTTTTCAGACTTTATACTTTTTAGAAAGTGCATGCCAACAAATCCTGTTGGTCTGATACTCTTAAATTAGCAAGTTAAAATTTAAAATGTGCCCATTTTTTTTCTTCTTTGTCTCCCAATTTTAGGTTTTGTCTATTTTTTTTTTTTTGCACCAAGTTTGAGAAATGTGTCTCTCCCCCCCTGCCAAGTCCCTCCAAACCTAAACGTCATTCCAATCCACACACACAAAAAGCTAATAAAAAACTTGTATTTGGTAGAATTCTACTTGCCCTTAATCTAAACAAAGTAATGCTTTCTATTTTTAAATCTCAACTACATACCAAGATGCTATTAAAATTGTTCAACTAGAGCCAAGTCTAGCATTACCAAGTCAGTACTTGAAAAAAGACTCTCGCTTGTGTCAGGTACTTCCTTCAGGCAAGCTTTACATGTATAAAGATTACTTCAATCTCTTTTGCTCGATTTATTGCTTACGGAAATGACATGGGTGTCTTGCTCGCTACCTCCACATTTTATTTTAGGGAAAAAAAGGCTTATTTCAAATAAAATTCCCACGCCAAATGATAAAAAACTAACCAGAACAATATAACCAATTTATCAGTAGTTTCCAGCCTAAAGACAACCCACAATGCACGCTTCACAGCTGGATAAGAATACACACACACACACACACACACACACACACACACACACACACACACACACACACACACACACACACACACACACACACACACATGTCTTACTCTTCACCTACCTGTTTCACGCACAGAAGATGTCCAAAGCCACATAATCCATGTGCACGAAACCCATCCAGCCAGCGACCATTTGTCCAGCAGTAGAAGTCCCAAAGTCCGCACAGCAAAATCCCCATGAGAGCTCTTAGCTCACCCCTCATTGGACCTGTCTGCAAGGGAAGCAGTCCAGAGCTCTTCTGTTCTGTGCGGTCGTCAACCACACAGATTCCTGGGTATCCCACAGAACAGGTTGCTGGGTACCTCTTTCTCTGCATCTGGACTGCTGATAAAGGCGGTCTGAGTTCTGCGCATGCGCAGAGGAGTCGGGACTCGTGATATTTTGTTTCACAGATTTCTTTTCTTTGTTTTTTCTAGGTGGGAGGGCTGCAGACCGGCAATCCGATAGCATGAGCTGCCCCTGACGTTAAGTAGTCTGCTGCCTATGTGGTAGTTCATGGGTACAGAGTTTTTACCAAAGGGGATGACAATGCACTTTTTGGCATTGAGCTTGAGGCCATGGCTCTGACACCAGGCATCTGTCTCAGTGAGGCCCTTCTGTAGAATGTCCACATCATTTGGGGACTCGACTATGGCTCCTAGTTTGCAGTCAGCTGCGAACTTCATTAGCCAAAGGCCTTCTGTGTTAGCCTGCACTTCAGAGAAATAGATACCAAACAGGAGAGGTCCCAGGACTGAACCCTGTGGTACTCCACTTGTCACTGGTTTGAAGTCAGATTTGGAGTCTGCAACTTTTACAGTATGGGTTCTGTCAGTGAGCCAGTTGGCAACCCATCTTGTGACATAGGGATTTATACCTAGTTTAGTGAGTTTAGCTATAATTCCAGAATGGGGGATGGTGTCGAAAGCCTTGACGAGGTCAAGATAGGCTGTGTGAACCAACTTACCCTCGTCTACAGCTTTGGTGACTGCCTCAAAGAAGTTGATCAGGTTCAGGAGGCATGATCTGCCTTTCACAAATCTGAACTGAGTGGGGTACAGAGTTTGGAGGTTACCAATGTCTATGTTTATGAGTTCCATGATGATATGCTCCATGGCCTTACAGACCAGGCTCATCAGGTTAATAGGGCGATAGTTCCTGGGAACAATGGTGGCTGCCCCTTTGTGGAGTGGGATAACTGTTGCTGTGTGCCATTCAGTAAGCACAAAGCCTGACATGAGGCTATGATTGAACATGGTGTTTAGGTGGGGAGCCAGTTCATTCTGATGTTCATGTAAAATGCAGCCTGAGATGTTGTCTGGTTCCACGGATGCTGTGTTTTTGTCTTTAGAGAGTGCAGCTTATACCTGCATAGTTGTGATTACAGGGGGTCTGCATTCTTCCTGTATAGATATGGGCCCTTTATCTTCCAGGATGTTGGCAATATCAGTTGGTTCTGTAATTTTCGTGCCGTTGTGCTGTAACTCAGAGCAGATCTGAGTGTTGCCATTGAGATTCTTAATATAGCTATAAAATGCTTTGTGGTTTTCCTTAGAATCAATGGTAATTTTGTTTTTATAGTTAGCTTTGGAGGATCTTATAAGGGATCTCAGCTTCTTACTGAGGCTGTCCAGGGAGCTCCTCCACTCATGGGATTTTACTCTCTTTTGCAACAGTTTCTTCCTTCTTTTGTAGAGTTTATTTATGGCTGGGGACCACCAGATTGGCTTCCTTTTTTTTTGGAGGATAGCATCCTGGTTCTGTTTGGTATAGCACGATCCATGCACTCGTGTAAGTGCTTATAGAGTGCATTTGTGTAGGATTTAGCTGTAGTAACTGTATTGTCCATCTGCATGGGTGTCATGAAGTTGATCACTTCTGTCTTAAGAATCATGAAGTTGGCTTTGGACACATTTTTACCATGGTTTCCTTTATGGGGGGTGGGGGCAGGCTGTGGATATCTTGGATGATTAGCTTATGGTTGGATCTGACCAACGAGGAGTTGACTTCAGGTGTGGAACACTGGTCACTCATGTTGGTAATGACTAGGTCTAGGATATTGCTGTCCCTGGTGGGGGTGTGGATAAGTTGATCCAGGGAATTGGAATTTATGAATTCCAGAAAGCGTTGCGTGAAGGAGTACATGAGTAGTTTTCCAGGTAAATGGTGGGGTAGTTGAAATCACCCATTATTAGAGTGTTTGGTTGAACCCTAATATTTTCCAGTATATCAAGAAAAGAGGAGTGAGAATCTTGGGGCATGGTGGAGAATCTGTAGCAAGCTACAATTTGGATTGCAGTTTTGCCCAGAGTTAGTTGCACTTGGATAGCCTCAGATGCATTATGCTGAGAAACTAGCCTGGAGGTGTGGACTCACCTCCACCTTTAGTGTTCTGGTCCAGGTTAGATGGCCGAAAAGTGTGGTATGAGTTATAGCCTGGTAATACAGGTGTGCTCTCTGAAGCCTTGAACCAGGTCTCAGTCACTGCACAGATATCGATGTTCTCCATTTTAAGGAGTGCCTCGAGAGAGTGCATTTTGAGATTTAGATTTCTAGCATTGAGTAGCATTGCCCTCAGTTCTTGCTTACCTGTTCCTGTTACGGTGGTGAATTTGTTATTTGAACCTTGCCTAAAAAAGGCACTATAGGGGCAGCAAGAGCCTTAACCATTATCCAGAATCCCAGCGATGACAAGTGCAGGCCATCTCTGGAAAAGCATCGTGGTCTGTCGGCCATGTCGTCCCAGGCATACAGATACTGGATCCCCTTAGAATGACACCAGAAGCTTAACCAATTGTTGAAGTCAATCATTTTGTCCTTGTACTGTGGTATCATTCTGGGCAATAGCAGGATGCTACTCAGGGCTAGGGTCATACCTGCCTGGGTTACAAGATCGGAGAGCTCTTCCATGTCTCTTTTCATGTAGTCCAGGGAGGTACATCTCAGGTCTTTCACACCAACATGGAGAATGACAGAGTCATATTTGTACTTGTTGTGGAGTAACCTGAGTGCGTGGGTTATGTGGCGGATCCTAGCACCTGACATTGACTTTCTCCTTGTTTAGCCTGGTGAGTGGGACAACAGTGTGCCTGACTATAGAGTCACCTATGACTAGTGTGTTGGGTACGTTGTTTTGCCTTTCAGGCTGTGGTTGAGTGGCACACTGAGTCTGTGCACTATGTGTCATTTGGGTTGTGTTAGGGGGTGGAGGTTGCTTGTGTTTCTGCTTTGGAGGTCTCTGTTGTTTGAGCAGATTATTATTGAGAGCCTCCGTGAATGTTTTTGTGTTTCTATGAGTGGATTTTGGTGCTTTAGGTTTAGTGGGACTATGTGATGAGTGTGGTGTGGTGCAAGTGTTTACCTTCTCCTCCTGACTGTCAAGTTCAGTCTTGGTTGGAGAGAGCTTTACCTCCAGTTTGGCTAAATAAGTGCATCTCTCACAGGTTGTAGTGTTGGGTGGTAGGAGGATAGGGTTGTCTGTGTACATGAAGCAATTGCTACATTACCCCAAGATGCCCAGATTAATCAGATAGACAGGAGAGAACACTGGGAGCTGAGCCTTGGACATGCCTGAAAAAAAAAACTATTTTGCTCTAGGTAAGTGAGAAAAGTGAGTACAAGAGCTGTTTTTCTCTAAGCAAGTGAGGAAAGTAAGTACAAAAACTGTTTTCCTCTAGGTAATGAGGAAGGTTGAGTGCTGTAGTAATTTGTAGCTTATTTAGTGCTTACAACAAGTTCTGAACAAGTGCTAAGTACGAATAAGCAAATTCAAGTGCTAAAGCTAAGAATCTGTATTTGAACTATACTAGTTACAGGAAAGAAACAACTGCAAATGCTGGCTTTTAAATCAGAAAGTTGGGAGAGATGGAAAAACTTCCCAAATGGCCAATAACTACAATTTGATTGATTACGTAGTGCTTACCACTCCCACTGATAAGCTAGAAGGCTTCCCCTCCAACACCGAAAGGCTTGGGGGGCTCAGGAGTTTACAAACAGTCCTGGATGCAGCAAATCTGTATCTGGACTAGACTAGTTACAGGAAAGGGTGGAAACAAGTGCAAATGCAGGCTTTTAAATCAGAAAGTTGAGCAAGATGGAAAAACTGGCCAAACGGCCAATAATTGCAATTTCTGGGCCAGAACCACTCCTTATGTGGTAGATAGGTTGCCTAGTGCTTACCACTCCCACTGATAAGCTAGAAGGCTTCCCTCCAACACAGACAGGCTTGGGGGGCTCAGGAGCTTCGAAACAGTCCTGGATACAGCAAATCTGTATCTGGACTAGACTAGTTACAGGAAGCGGGGGGGACAAGTGCAGATGTGGGCTTTTAAATCAGGAAGTTGAGAGAGATGGAAAAACTGCTCAGATGGCCAATAACTACAATTTCTGGGCCAGAAACCACTCCTTATGTGGTAGATAGGTTACCTAGTGCTTACCACTCCCACTGATAAGCTAGCAGGCTTCCCTCCAACACAGACATGCTTGGGAGGCTCAGAAGCTTACAAACAATCCTGGATATAGCAAATCTGTATCTGGACTAGACTATTTACAGGAAAGGCAGGAAACAAGCATAACATTTTTTGTTACAGTTAAGCAGAACACTGGGAGATTCTAGCAAAGTTTTTTTTTTGTAAAGTAAAGGGAGAAAGGAGAAGCAGAAGCAGAAGATAATTCAAGGTTATGAAACAAAGTGGGTTGGCCTTCTCAAATGTTCTCTCTGTATTAGGTAGAATGAGCTAATGACACTAGACTGGGAGGAGTGTCCCAGATCATATTTACAGTAGGGGCAGGCAACTGCAAAGCCACCAAGTATAACAGCAAGACACCAACAAGGAGGGAGGGTGAGGAACAATACTACAGCTACTAGCCTACACTCTTTTAGGCAGTAAACATTACAGAAATGTTTATCACAGTAGAAGAACAGCAGTGAGCAACAAAATGAAAGTTTTTAAACAGATAAAGGAGCAAGTAGATTGTACAGAATGCTTTTAACTACAAACAAATCAGTTATATGATACACTCCTTGGCAGGGAATCAGAACAAACAAACAGGTGCTTAACAAGTACAGAAAATTTCCAGTTAATACCTTTCACACAGTGAAACTAGCTAAAAAGCTTTACAAACAGTGTGACAGTAAAAACCTTATTTATCAAGCCATGTAAAGCAGACAATTTTAGTTCAACCGCAAGTCTCTAGCAACCTCCCTGCTGCCTTACTAATGTGTGCTAACTCTAACCATTACATTGCCCCTAAACACAGTACCTTAATTTACTAAAAAACCTTTCTGTAACACTACCACTATTCAAACACATTTGTTCTGAATGTTATGGGAAGGTTTGTTTTTGGCAAATGGATAAGAAAACATTTTTTTCTTTTGCTATCTTCTTTTTTCTTTTTTTTTCTTTTGCTTTTTAGTGGTTTAGTTTCTTAAGATGCAAGCACGGAACAGGTTACATTTGATGGTTTGAATTTTGATTTAACATTGCAGACACACACGCATGCATGCACAAATGTACACACACACACACGCACACACGCACACACACACACACACACACACGCATGCACGCACACACACACTCAGACACACACACACATACACACACACACACACACACACACACACACACACACACACACACACACACACACACACACACACGCACACACTCACAGATGCACACACACACGCACGCACGCACACACACGCATCTATCTGTATTTCAGGAATACATTTAACACAGTGCCATAAATACTTTTTAGAGGGAAACTAAATTATAAGAAAGGAAGCAATAAAATGGTTAGACAAACGAGGAATAAGTAGGAGAAAGAGAAGCAAAATATACTTAATGGGTTATCTCTCCATCACAGTGCCATGGGGTTTATGGCTTGTGCACTTTGCTATTGAGCACATTTGTTTTCATCCTAGAACATGAGTTGCAGAACAGAATGAACCTGCTTGATGATAGCTTCAAAAGTGGGTCCATAGTAGGTGGGAAATGGAGTGGCCTCCAGTGTCACCTGGATGATCTAGTAGCTTTGGCACACAGGTGATAATTAAAAGTAATACAGACTAGAAAAAGAAACATGTATTTTTGGGAGATAATGCAAAGCCTTTGCATACAATGTCGGTCCTAAACTTGGAAACAGGCAGGAATAAAAGGACATGCACAGGATTACCACTATAAAGTTAAGGAATTGAAGGCAGCAGGACACACCTTTAGTGACAGGCTGTGTAGTAAGAAGAGTATAATCGAACACCACAGGGATCACTGTTCTGCTGTGGTGGATGTTGGAGAAGGCCTGGCTGACATACTGAGTGCTTTTCTAAAAATATTCAGGAATGATGATAACAGATCGGTTGATCGGAGATCCACTGCAGTTGTAAAGTACATGGGAGATTCAGAGTATGAGAAAAGACTAAGGATCATGGGTATGTACCCCTCTAATTAAATGACATGGACTGGGCATAGTGCATCCTCAGAAATATTTGTCACTAAACTGAAGAGAAAGGCTATCAGAATCAGCACTCTTATATGTAGCTACCAGAAGTGGAGGATATATGCATACAAAGAAAAACACTACTTTTCAGAAAAAGCATTGAAACTCTGGTATGACATATCAGAAGAGGTACTAACATACATGTCAAATGAAAGCATCAGAGGAACCGAGGATATATGGAAGCAGAAACAGGAAATGCAGTAAGAAGAATAGCTCTGTAGTCACTCACTGCAACAAACAACTATATGCAAAAATCTTTGGTCATCTTTTATCAGTTTGCTCATTAGTATTGTGATGTATACACTTTTTACAGGATAACTTGGGAACTTGTATTCCTTTAGGTGCAAAGAGATAATGCTTAATTCCTTTTAAATTATGACTTGTAGACCACATTAATATAATATCTATAAGAAAAAATATCAAATGCATAGGCTACAGAGTTTTATTTCAAACTAGACATTTTATAGCAAATTAATATTGTTTTTTGTTTGTGAACTATAAGACTGTAGTTACTCCTGGTAGTGTTATTGGTCTGCATTAAAATATTGCTGAAGGTTATAGGTAGGTTTGCATCGGCTGCTATTTATGGAACTCTTACATGTGTATCAGAAAAGAAGAATGCTCTTGGCTACGATTCCTAAATATTTATCATTAGCCTGAAGGCTATTTAAAATTGCAGTTTGATGTTCTGCAGTTAGTGAATAACTTACTATTAGATTAGTGCTTTTGATTTTCCTCAGCAGAATATTGAACATACTGCTTCTACGCATTAACACTGATCAAGTGTTGTGACTACAAAGTTCAAAAAGCATGAAGCACTGTTCCCATGAATAACATTGCAAGATGCTTTGGTTTTAAAGTATTATTATCATGCTTTAAATATAGATTATTTTTTGTGTTAACTGGTACATGTATTCTACAGAAGTAAAAAAAATGTGCAAAATGTCTGAATATGCATAGAAATGTCACAGTTCAAAATGTAGATTAAGAAACATCATGGGAGAAAGTGGCAAAAAGCAGGAATTTTCATGAGGAAAAATCTGTCACGTCTTTATCCTTTTACAGTTATTGTCAGTTAGGAGTCTACTCCAGAGTGAAAATCATATATTTTTCCCATGTGCCATTCCTTGCAGAAGTGTTTTCAAGTGTTTGGAGACATGCTATAATACTACTAATTAACCCTTTCTGGCAAATCTGAGAAGAATTACATTTTGACTAAAACATGACATGCCATTCATTTGTTTAAATTAGAATTAGTTTGTCTTTATTTCAGTACTGATGTTTCCTCTGGATTTGCCAAGTGTGTAAATGTTATCATTGCTAAATTTTGTATACGACTTAGAAGACGTACATTTTATTTTCCTTTTATAATATTCATAATCATTCCATATTTATATGCAATTTATTTACAAATATTGTGAGCTTATCTGTGCAACAGTCCCCTTCTCACACATCAATGCCCTTTGCAGCTTTCAAAACATACTGTTTGTGATTTGAGTTCTGTAGCCCAGAGATTCAGTGATCAACACATTTTCTAACGCAGTCCCTTTGATACAGAAACATTGTAGGTGTGTGTGTGCCTGGTTGAATGATGTTTAACCCACTGGTGTGGTGTGGTTCAAAGCTCATTAAGGAATAACATTGTTTAATAGCACTATGAACTCAGCATCTAATTAAAAAGAACTCACTCACAGCCACAGCAAGGCTTGATTTGAGGGCATGCATCCTGCAGTGGTGGCTATGGAATGAAAAGAGAAATATTTGTATAATTGGCACATGTACATACCTCAATGTGGGTCAATGTGTTCAAGTGTGCACAAAAGCTGCAAGACAGCAAAGGTGTCATTTTATCTATTTTAAGCAAATTAAAGGGAGAAAATGGTACTGTAGGACAGATATGAAAAGGGGGAAGCACATAAAGGGAAATACTAAGCAACGGAAGGAAAAGTGATGGAAAAGTAGGGTAATTGTTATTGTAGAAGAGGCAGGGAAAGACGTAATGAAGTTGAAGGTAGGTCAGAGGATTAGGATAAGTAGTAGGGGCACATGAACAAGCATAGAAGACAGAACTGATAACAGAGTTGCTGCCACACTGAGGGAGGGGAAGCACAGTGGAGAAGACATATTACACAAACAGAGGGAGGGTAATGATGACAGGGAGCACTGAACAACAAACAAGGGAAGGGGTACACACAAAAGGGTGGAAAACACCATGATACAAGATAGGGGTGTCATCCAGTAAAACAATGAAACAAGTCATGGGCATTCAGAATTGCCCGTGAGCTGAAACACCTAATGTTCATAAGGATCATTTCCATATATGCCATGTGCCTCTGATACAAGAGGTTTGGGAGGTCACTCAGTGGAAGTTCTAGCTTTGCTGGAGTTTTCATTTTGTTTTTACACATCTTACCAAAGGAAGGAATGTCTCGTCTCAAGGGAGCAAGCAAGGAAGAAACATCTCATCAACAAGTTTAAATTCCATGTGCAGAAAGAAGCAACAGCCAAAATGTTTAAATGTGCATTACTGCATCAACACATGCAGAGAAGCAGCAGCAGGAATGTTTAAATGTGCATTACTGCATCAATACATGCAGAGAAGCAGCAGCAGGAATGTTTAAATGTGAATCAGTTCATCGACACATGCAGAGAAGCAGCAGCAGGAATGTTTAAATGTGAATCAGTTCATCGACACATGCAGAGAAGCAGCAGCAGGAATGGTTAAATGTGCATTACTGCATCAACACATGCAGAGAAGCAGCAGCGGGAATGTTTAAATGTGAATCAGTTCATCGACCCATGCAGAGAAGCAGCAGCAGGAATGTTTAAATGTGAATCAGTGCATCGACACATGCAGAGAAGCAGCAGGAATGTTTAAATGTGCATTACTGCATCAACACACACAGAGAAGCAGCAGTAGGAATGTTTAAATGTGAATCAGTGCATCGACACATGCAGAGAAGCAGCAGCAGGAATGTTTAAATGTGAATCAGTGCATCGACACACACAGAGAAGCAGCAGCAGGAATGTTTAAATGTGAATCAGTGCATCGACACATGCAGAGAAGCAGCAGCAGGAATGTTTAAATGTGAATCAGTGCATCGACACATGCAGAGAAGCAGCAGCAGGAATGTTTAAATGTGAATCAGTGCATCGACACACAGAAAAGCAGCAGCAGGAATGTTTAAATGTGAATCAGTGAATCAACACACACAGAGAAGCAGCAGCAGGAATGTTTAAATGTGAATCAGTGCATCGACACATGCAGAGAAGCATCAGCAGGAATGTTTAAATCTGCGTTGATGTGCGTGCACACACACAGACATAGAGTGCATTCTTAAAGAACTCCATTAAAGAAGAAATGCAATTTTATTTATTCTTTTAATTTAAAATTAAATGTTGTGGCAGCCCTAAGGTCACGTAATGCTGGATCTGGCTCTGCTTCAGGTACTACGGGACCATCAGAGGTATTCCTCCAAGTCCATGGGCACCAGCACAAGGAAAGGACTACCATATAACAGAAGTAAATAGAATATATTACTGCACAACTGAACTAATAATGGATAAAGTGTTACCACAAAGACAGAGAGTAACAAAGGAAAGGAAAGGAGCAAGTAAAAAGCTGCCATGAAAGCACTGAATAGAGACAACCATAAAGCAATTAAGGCAGGAAGTATGACTGTTAGAAGAAACTAGAAAAGGGAACAGATCATCAAAAGTACTTGGAAAGACAAGTGCGATAAAGGCAAGGCTGTATCAAAATAGATCAAGGTTTATCATATGCTATTTCCAATGTTGATGTGTCTTTCGGCTTATCCCGGTTAGGGGTCGCCACAGCGGAACTCCGGTCCGCTAATGTTTGGTAGTGGATGTTTACATGCCGAGTTACCAGCCCTGATGCACAACCTTCAACGAAGGTACACCCATTCACACATGCCTCCACACAGAAGACACTCTAGTTGAGAATCGAACGCGACAATGTCTTGCTGTGAGGTGACAACGCTACCGCAGCACCACTACCGTGGTATCATATGCTATTTCCAATAATAAGCTAAAATATGAGCACAGGCAGAAAAACATTGAAGGTATGCATATAAATATAAAGGAAAAGTACAAAATGAGCAATTTATGGATGACCCTAAAATATTTTTTTAGAAAATTGGGAAACAAAGCAAAAGGAATGGAAACACCACCAAAAAAGAAGAAATAGGCACATTTTGGAGAAGTATTTATGAAGACTCTGTTAAACAGAAAAAAATGCTGAATGAATATAAAAATTTTAAGAAACAGTAAGGAGCTCTAATGTAGAGGATATGAAATGGGATGAAGTAACATCCAGAGAAACTGAGACAAGATTAAGAAAAGCTCCTAACTGGAAAACACCAGGGCCATATGCAGTACCTAAATTCTGGCTAAAAGATTTGCATCTTTACAGAAAAAATGAGCCATTGGTAAGAAATACTTATATGCACATCCCAAACAGACAACAGGTTTACAGTACGAAAAACAATACTCCTCTTTAAGTGTGAACATGCAAACCATCCTAAAAACTATGGACCAATAATTTGCCTCCCAAAAATATACAAGCTATATACTGGAATTAATGCAGACAGAGTTTATAGTCATTTAGAAAAAAATTCAATTATGGCAGTAAAACAATAGGATAACCAAAGAAAGTCATATGGAACAAAGGATCATTTGTTGGTAGATGAAGCCATTATAGAGAACTGTAAAAAGGGAAAAATCTAAGTATGGCATGGCTAGATTACATAAAAGCATTTGACAACCAAGTTCCTGGGCCTTCACATCTCAGATGACCTATCCTGGACTGTTAATACAAACTATATAGTCAAGAAGGCTCAACAGAGGCTTCACCTCCTGATAAAGCTCAAAAAGGCCAGGCTCTTACTGTCTGCTCTTACCACTTTTTACAAGGGAGCTATCGACAGCATCCTCACTAACAACTTCATAGAATGGCTCGGCAACTGCAAGTTGATGGGAAGAAGAAATTACAGAGGGTGGTGAGGATGGCTGAGAGAATCTTAGGCACAAACCTCCCTTCTATTAAAGAGCTTTTCTTTACAAGAACAAGAAAGAAAACATACAAAATACTAACTGATTCGACCCATCCGGCCCACAACTGGTTCTCACAACTTGCACCTGGAAGGAAGTACCGCAACTTCTGCTGTAGGCCTACCAGATTCAGGAATAGTTTCTATCCTACAGCTGTCAGACTTATTAACTCAGTCACCAGCCATAATACCTGATACATTGAAGGCTCTTTTTATTTATTTATTTAATACTACTGTTCTGAGCAATTACTGCCAGTATTACTATTACACAATATGATGGCTGTACTGAGTCACATCTAAGGTTAACAAGTGCAATACGGTAACTAAACAGCTGCTATTCACTAGTCTCTATTTATTCTCTATCTTAATGGTGAAGGGGTTTGGTGGTGGGTATTTATTTATTATTTATCATTGGATAATGGGTATTGAGTGTGTTTATGTAATGTGAACTACCTCTTGCATGTCATACGTGCTGCTGTTATCTTTCATGTTATTCTCTGATACTGCTGTATTTATATTATTTATACTGCATTTCTCTCGTGAACTGACATTTGTAATTTCATTTAGGTTGCACTTGTATGGTCCTAAATGACAATAAAGTTTCTTTGAATCTTTGACAGCATTCCACATTCATGGATAAAGGAATGCTTATTAGCTGTATGAGATACACCCTATACTGATCAATTACATTACAGTGATCATGAAACAGTGGCAAAACACTTTGCACTTGAGCCATGACAAAGGGCAACTTATCATCTCAGAGATAAAAATTAAAAGAGGGATATCCCACTGTGAGCTATGTAGGGTGTGTTGTTATGTTTGTTTGTTAAATCTTAAAAATTATAAATAAAACCTTTTAACTAAGAATGAGGTTGGACAGGCTACTTAGCTGGTAAACCATCATGGGTCTTTCTGGAATATTCAAATAATGGACTAACCTCTAAGCTTTGGCATTGACTGCTTGTTTTTCCATATCATAGATTTTCCTCCAGTCAGCTCTCCTGGATCCTCCTACCATTGTCTTAATTACCTTTAAATAACTGACCTGTTGAATGTAATGCATTAAAACAAGAACACGTCCATCTATTGACTTAATTGAATAAACTATGTGAAACTTTAACAAGGTGTCTTTATTCCTCTCACAGGGAAGGTATCAGAGGGATATATTCTCTGTGCCTGCAGACACCAAAGAGACGCATGTCAAACAGGGAAGACAGATTAGTGCAGACAGTCACAGTCAGTGCAGTGCATCACCCCCTATGACCCAAGCATCAATGTCTGCCGTAAGCCCCATAGAGTGGGTCTGACCACATCTGTCTGGGTACTGGTGCATGTCTAAGGCATGGATACCTCCCTTCCAATGAGCTACCTTTTTTGAATGGTGCAACACAATGGATGTTCAGGTTGGCCATGGAGACACAGGCTTGTATCACCACAGCCTGTGTGGAGTTGATATAGCTAATGCAAGGTGTGCAGGATAACCTTTGGGACTGCATATACCACGTGTGACATTTTTGATATAATCAGCCACATATTGGTGCAAGACAGCTACTCCAAGGCTGGCAAACTGCATGGCAGGTGTGGTCCATGCAGCCAATCTGCCTGTGGCACCAAAGATGGTAGCCATTATGGACATGGACAGCCAAGTTTATGGTCATGGTCATGCAGCACCAGGACTTCCACAGTAACATAGAGTGTGGAGAAGCTTATGGCCATAACAGGGCATCCTGAAGGTTGAAGCAGCCATGGCAGTGGCACACCTGGAAACATACACAACACACAGTCATGCAAGATATGTACATCTAGGCAGGACACTGAGTCTACATATGATACCAAATAGGGTTATGCTTAAATAGGGTTAGGAATGGACTCTGCTTCATATGGATGGGGAGCGTGGGGATCTTCTGAGACACATATCTGACTAGCTAACGTGTTATTAATGGCAAAAGCAAAATTTAAATCCTTGAATCTAGTTGTTCTGATGCTGTTCATTCTACAAATATGCAAAATATCCTTCACAGCTGGATCTGAGGATGTCTTGTGTGCTAGGCATAAATCACCCCCCACTAACCTGCAGGAGACAGCGTATAGAGATAGGACTTTAAGGTGATCTGTATAGGACAATGTATTTATACCCTGGATTCTCCTGGTAAGGAATTTTTGTGGGAATTCTAACTGTTGCATATGTGTGGTCAGGTACAGGCTGAAGGGGGTATTATACTCAATGATGGGTCTAATAAGGAATGAATAGAGTGCACTACGACTTCCTGAGACTTGGATGGTATGCCCTTACTTACATATTGGGTAACAAAGAATGATTTTCTTACTACCTTGGTCACATGTTGGTCAAAGTCCAAATTACAGTCGACATTTGTTCCCAGATCCCTGACTACTGGGTCAGCTCTTAGGAGTATCTTATAGATGGAGTAATTAGCTTGGATTGCAGTTTTTAGAAAGATAGTATAATGCATTTCTTGGCACTGAGTTTTAATCCATGACTTTGGCACCAGTCATTTGTCTGTGTTAAACCCTCTTGTAAGATGTTTGTGCCAAGGGGACTCTATGATAACTCTCAGTTTGTAGACATCTGCAAAACTGGTCAGCCAAAGTCACTTGATATTAGCCTTTACCTCTGAAAAGTAGATGCCAAACAGGAGCAGTCCTAGCATGGACCCCTTGGTCCTGTCTGTGAGCCAGCTGGCAATCCAGTAAGGTATGTAAGGGTGTATGTCCAGTTTGGTGAGGTTGTCAGATATACTCGAGTGGGGTATTATACTGAATGCCTTAGCCAAGTCCAGGTAGGCAGTATGGACCATTTTCCCCTCATCCTTTGCCTTGGTGACCTTCTTAAAGAAATTCACCGGGTTTAGTAAGCATGGCATTCCCTTAACAAAGCCAAACTGAGTTGGGTTTAATGTCTGAAGGCTATCTATGTTTTTGTTGATCATTTCCATAATAATTCATTCCACGGCTTTGCGTATTAGTCTAGTCAGACTAATAGGTCTGTAGTTTCTGGGGGTCAGTTGATGGTCCATCCTTGTGAAGTGGCATAACTGCTGCAGTCCTCCATTGTCATGGTCCAAAGCCTGTTTTCAGACTTTAGTGAAAAAGTGACTCAAGTGGTCCTGATAGGTCATCTTTCAAGCTATTTTGGAGGCATCCCAGGATATTGTAGGGGCTCACTGAGGCTGTATTTCTGACCTTAGCAAGCACCACCAGAAACTGCTCCCTGTTAATAGTTGAGGGGGGGTATGCTACTAGGTATTTCATGGAGGGAGGCAGGGAGGACTGGGCAGGGGTGAGATGAATTTGTCAGCCATCAGATTTGCTAAGTTGCTCTGCTTAGTGAAGGTGGCTCCACCATTGACCACCAGTTCGACACACTTGTGTGCACTGCCTTTGAGGTTTCAGACATAGCTATAGAAGGCCTTGTGGTTGCCTTTAGCATGTGAGGCTATCTTAACCTCGTAATTGGCCTTGTTGGACTTAATTAGTCCTTTTTGTTTCCTGTTTAGTTCAGTTAGAGAGCTCCTATAATTATGGGAGTTGCTTTTTCTATTTTCAGCCATAACTTTTTTTGTTATATAACCTATTAAAGTTAGGATTCCACCAGTGTGGTTTGTTTTAAGAGTTTGTTTTGGGCTTACTTCTAGTAGGTAAAGCAGCCTCTATACAGCCATTTTCATGTGGACAATTCTGCATAGGTTGCTGTGAATTTAGAGCTGGGAGTGGCACTGGATTTTGGTAAACTATCAATTAATAGGATGTAGTTTGCTTTGAAATAATTCCTAACTGTTAAAGGTTTTGCTGGGGTTACTGAGTTGATTTTATTTCAAAGAAGACAGATTTGTGGTTAGACCTCACCAGTGAGGACATGACACTGGGGGAGGGTGGGTGGGGGAGCTGGTAGGTTACATTTTGGTGAGTACCAGGTCCACTATGTATAAACCTCTGGTGGGTGTGTGCACTGTGTCATCAAGAGTATTTATATTAATATTGTCTGGAAATCATTGTACCTTCAAGTATGAGGCAGTGTATGTTTCTCAGTCTATTGAGGAATAGTTAAAGTCTTCCATGAAGAGGTTATTTGCTTTAATGTGAGTGTTTGCAGTAGGTCTATGTAAATATTAGGCTAACTGCCCTTGTGGACCATTTTCAGCCTAGCCAATTTCCTTCAAAGATCTTGTCTGTGAGATAAACATATTAACCATTATGCCAGTATATTGTGTCCACCTCCATCTGTCATGTTCAACCCCTTCTGCTCAGTCTTCCACTGATATCTCACTTGGCTCAGCTGCTTGGTTTGATAGACAATGTAATTGGCCTTCTGCTGCAACTGCCTAACTAGCATATTGTTAAATATTACACACACTGAAAATATCTTAGCACATGTTGCAGGGCACCACCAAGTACATCAAGTCAGCAAAAGCATGACTTCATCAGTTCAAACTCATGCCCCTGGGTTTGTGATAGGTCATTGCTGTAACTCCGGTGTGTTACAGTCTGTGGATTTCATATGGGTGTCATCAGCCAGGGGTCCCAGTTTATATCCAGCACTATCACTAAAATGCACCAGGGAAAGCCATCCCTTATAAACCACTGGTAAAAATCACGTGTGCAATAAGTGGAAGTCATGTGTACCTCAGATCATCTGGCAGTTGATGAAGAGATAACCTTTGTGGTTCACACACCTTCTTCCCAGGTCACCAGATGGGATCTTTATTTCAATATGGATGCAGTCTATGGCCCCCAGGACCTCATAGAAATGGGCTATATCATAGAAATACTGCATGATGTTGACTTTCTCCAGTGGGATACATGGAAATCACATATGTTCTCCCACACTCTGCAGCATGGCATTGAGGAAATGGTATCCTTGAGGAAGCTGCCAGGGATACCCCCACTGTTTACCCTAATGATAATTGAAAGGTCCCTGTAACTAATATACATAAATCTACTTATACCTTTTTGTGCATTTGGATGGTTATTCAACTACTCTCATATGGCTGCAGATGAAGTTGTCACATGTCTACCAGCACCTTTGTGGTGTCGCTATCCAAACAGTACTGATCTACAATGTCAGTGTTGTGAAGGTCATTAAATGGTAAAAGTGGTCAGAAGACACAACACATCAAAGGACAATGACACATTCCGCAATAGTGGAAATAATAACCTGTTGCATATACATGTTCATTAATCCTGTGGCAACCCCTAGCTTTTTTTTGTGAATTCCTCTGCATGTACATGAGAATTTTGCTGTCATCATTCACATCAGTGTTGATCTCAATGTCACGCTATTTAAATGTTTCTGAATCACTCTGTCATCTTATTTTACCTCATTTGCATACACTGAGCCCTTCATTTTAATAATGTTACTCATTACCATTTCATTATACCATCTATAGCTATGCTGCTCGACCTCCACTGCTCGAGCTGAATTTGTCTTTGAATTGCACACTCCCTGTGTATGGCTGCCTATCGACACAATTGCTTACTGCAAAGTGGTAAATGTTTCTGAATCCTTGACAATGTATGTTACAGAAATGAATGTTTTTTCAATTAAATGTTTGGAGTTTCATGTCCAGATTGCCATTATTCTCCTTCCAGTTAGTCTTTGGTTTCAGTCATTCCTAACCTGATTTTAATTTGCATTATTTATTGTCTTCTGTGTCTATGCAGTATGTATAAAGACCAACGTATGCCATGATGTAGGAGTCACATGTCACAAACTTTTATTTTCCCCTTTACATTTCCTTTCTGTCTATTATTCCCATATAGACCTTACTATATTAACATTTGTAACCCTCTCTGATAATATTGTCATTGGTAATAATATAACTGAGAAAATGTATGTCTGCAACTAGACAGCATTTAACTCCCCTGTGTAATATGCTCTCTCCAACAGGGGTGATAGTGGCTGTAAGTCATATGTGTCTTATTCAGCCAGTCAGCAACAAACAGCAGAATCAGTTTCATTTTGTCTCTAATCTTGGTTAATATTGGCACAATATTGTTTCCCTCACTCTCTGGCACAAATTGTGACAATCTCTGATCTGTGAACTTAAAGAGTAGGCTAACCATGCTCAGTTTTAATAGTGGTGAACTCATGTGCAGTGTGGTTATACAGTCAGAGATGAAATGTCAGTGGTGGGCTGAACCTGTAATGATGTAACATGATAATCTGATGAAATGTAAAGCTAGCGCTGTGTGGGGGAGTGGCATGATGGGACAAAGTTCAGGTGGGTTGAAGTTAGGGATGTTTTCTGAACAGCTGTCCACATGCAAATGTTTTCTGTTTCTGCTGCAGAAAATTAACTCAGTTAAAGACTGAATATTTCTTTTTGAGTGGTGAACCCTTTACAAGCCAACACATGTGACGTTGTATCAGAAATGCAGCAAAGGAGTTAACAAAAGGAAAAAAAAACAAAAGATAGAAAAAATATGGCCAAAACTTATCTGGTGTGGAGCTGCATGGCTTAAAAAGAAAACAAATGCACTATTATAGACAACAAGGCTGTAACAGAGTTCGATAGGCAGCTGCCACAGAACATTCTTACATGCCCCCAAGTGTCACATTTATCATACAATGGCAACCAGCAAAACTGCTCAATTTTGCAAAACCACAAGAATGGTAAATGTGAACAAGAAGTTTTGACAGAGTTCATCTAGCAAGTGATTTGCACAGAGGCAAATTAAATGGACACTGTAATATACTGCATCCAAAGTGAATTAGCTGATGTGATGACAGGGCAGAATTTACATGAAAGTAAAAGGCAGCCAGCATTATAAAGCTATAAAATAAAACTTAAAATATTTTTCATTCTAAAACAGAATGTGATCTATGAGATGACAAGTTTCAACCAGAAAGTGTATCTACCTGCAGTTACAGTTAATTCTTCTATTGCTGCATTGTATTTATGACTGAAAATTGAGATTATGGCTTATTCCATGATAGGCTAATCATATGCTATTGTTCAAACTGAGACACTATGTTGTCAAAAAGAACACAAGTGAGCTAAGATCTGACCCTAATAAAGCAATGAACATGAAAAGACTGCCTGAACCAGTTAAAAGATAGCAAAAGTAGGGCTAAATATGCGACAAAGACTGACGCCAATTCCACTAAAGTCAAAAAGCAGCAGCCTATTAAACAGAATGTAAGGTCAGAGCCCTGACAGACTGCATAAACAATATTGCATCAGTCTTCTTTGCAGCTGTCCCACTATAGATGTGGCAAGTCAGGTCACCTGAAATGGCAGTGTCCTGATAAAAGCATTATTTGCCATCACATGAAGGGAAGGAAGGGGTATTACAAGAAAGTATGTGAGTCAGCCAGAGAGATGCACACTGGGGAAGAAGAGCATGGTGGATACAGAGGGAGATCTTTGGTCTGCCAAAATGTTCATCAAGGATCATAAAATGGAATTCAAGATTGGTACATTTGCTGCCATAACAGTCATCCCTTGTCATATATACAAGGACACTAAACAGGAGAACAACCTTGCCTGCTGAAGCTAAAAAGTCGCTATGTGACCCTAGAGATGAGCTGATGGCTGTCTTACAGTTGTCAAGAGAGCTGCTATAAAGGAAACTCTTGCAGTTTGTGAAAATGTTCATGTGTTAAATAATCTGCATGCTGCTTTACTGGGTGCACCAGCCATACTGAATTCAACCCTAGTATCCAGGTTAGGCAGTTTAGATAGTAAAATAATGGAGGAGATCTACTACGACCATGTCTTAGCTTAGGAATGGTGCAGCAGCTACCACACAGTGTTAAACTCGAAGCCAATGTGAACCCTTACCCCTTTGTAATGCCTAGACAAGCTGCAGTCTCCCTACTGAGGAAAGCCAGTCAGGCACTTGTATGCATGGACAGCCTGGGTGTCATAACCAAAGTGAAGGAGACAACAGACTGGTGTACATATGTGGGGTCCATACCTCAGAGGAATGGCCCAGTATGTATCTGTGTTAGTCTAACCAGACTTGATATAACCAGACTCAGTGAATCAGTGGGCAGGGAGGAATACATTCTACTCCTTGTGGAACAGTTACATAGGATGCTAGTCCCAGCACTAATGTTCAGAAACTCAATCTGAATATGAGCTTTAGGCAAATTCTGCTGTCTAAAGATTTAGCCAAATATGCCACCTGTATCATTCCTTTTAAAAAATTATTTCTTAAACAGATGACTGGTCAGCACTGCTTCAGATCCAGAGCACTTCCAAAAGTTGATGCCAGTGGACATGCAGGTACTATTTGTCATAGGAATGATGTTTTCATATGAGGATGATACTGTCAGTGCTAAGTAAACAGAATCATGAAAGCAGGTGACACACTGAATAGGAAACAGTGTGAGCTGAAGAGAACTGAAACAAATATTTATGTCATGTTCTGTCTGCCAATGTGGTAAGACCTGACTCAGAGAAAAGCAATAGTCTTGTAGATAAAGGAGTCCAGAGCCATAGAAAAGGTGGGGTGGAGGGGCAATTGCTCCAGATGCCAACTTGTAGGGGAGTGAACAGACTGACATTTTACTATTTGTCTCCTCAATGGTCTCTGGAATGCAAGCCTAGTAACTACATATGCACCTGTCATTACAGAAATCATGATGAAGCTTTTAAGCTGTCAAACTGTTGCTTTCTTTTTAAAATATAGCAATGAGTTATTAGGTTGCTACATAACAGCACATTGTTATCTGTGTAAAACAAAGCAGGACAGCTTACAAGATTTCACAATTGTACTCATTCATAGGCAACTGGAGCAAATGGGTGTATTTCCCTGGACACCACATTCTTCTCCTGTGATGTTTATAGCATCCTTTGGGTATGTAAACATCTGGAAAAATGTATCATGTTTGACAAAAAAATGACAAGCCACTGACAGGTTTGCTATCTGAGAAGAATTGCATAGATAGATATTGGGCAGCACCAAGTAAAACTAATTCAACCAGTTAAATTGTTAGCTTTTATCTTGTGTTGATTTTGTATGACCCAAAGTACTGAAATTTGTGTCTGAATGCATTCTTCTGTGTACTGGGGCTGTCCTCCTTCATAAATGTGGGAATAGTGGAGGTCTGTCATATATGCATTTGGGTCATTGGCAAGGATAGAAAATCCACAGATCAAGAAACTTTAGTTCTGAAATAAGGATGGATACGTTTCAGAGATTTCCTTATAGGTAAGCATTTCCATCTGTAGACTGATCACTCACCTCTGATGAGTTTGTTGGGTACTCAGATAGTGCTTGAGATTCCAGCTAGGATTCTTAGGTTTTGCTTCAAGCTTGTGTGATACTTATCAGTCATGGTCCAGGCAAAACCTTGCTGGTAGCAGACATCTTGTCTCATGAGTCAGAGACTTGAAATGAGAAATATAGCAAATCAGACAGAGATCAATTGGGAGATATTGACATTGTTGTGGATGTTAAAATGGATATCCTACCAGCAGGTCCAGCTTACTTTACTGTATTTGGAGAACCACTGTATGTATGTTCTCCGGTGATGTCATTAGGTCAAAGTGGATGGTCAGATCATAGCACATTAGTTGCAGCACTGAAAACATACTGTCTGGAATAGGCATCTCTCACAGTTCTCATTTGGCCTCTTCTAAAAGACTCCAGGTTAGTGAAGCTCTCAGACATGCTCAGCAGTGTCCTAGAAAAGCATGTGGACCATCAGGGAGTTGTAAAATGCAGAGAGGCAATGTAATAAGGTTAAATGGACAGTTAAGTGAACTTTTGCTGAACTGGACAGCTTGGATGAAAGACTGAGCCAATACTTTTCTACCTTTAATGCCAATCTAGTTGCCAGAGAAGCCTTGATGGAAATTTGGTGCAGACATGCTCACTCTGGGCAAATATAATTGCCTATTAGAAGTGGACTATTTTTCACATTTTGTGAACATTGCTAAATTATCTTTCATATAACTGATGCTGAGAAAACTAACAGTGTCATGAAGATAAAGAAGTACAAAACCATAGAAAGGATGGATCTATGAATGCAATAGTGCATCTAAAGGCAGTGTTTTCAAGGCAAGGCAAAGAATCACAGATACCTTTTCTCTAAAAATAGACCTCAGATTTCAGGATACAGATTTCCTTAGTTTGCTGAGAACTGCAGGTTCTATCAGAACTTTAGTAGCCTGAAATGTATCTGGAACAATGGTGAAAAGTCTACTTGAAAAATTACAGGATCCTTACTTACTACTTCTCAGTTACAGACCAATGCCTTTAGCCAATGGATATAACCTAGTCCAGTTTCTGATGGGTGCATTATAGCTCTCAACTTCTTACCTCCAACATCATAGAAAAACCTAAAAGTAATCAGAGCAAAGGGCCCAAATTAGGGACACAATATTAGTAGTACTAATTTTAAAAGGTTATAGAATTAATTGAGTTGAATTAAGATGCATTTTCAGGGGTAGAAGAAATCAGTAACTATAATGGTTGTAATTAGATGATAATTACATCATTGCCAGAAATCAAAAATTTTAAGATGGACAGAGCAAAATTTTGAGCCAGAAACAGGGACATCCATAAAAAGTAATGGACACATGAGAGGTATGAAGCCCAGAGTTCATGAAATACTGTCTCAGTTTCTTTCTTTAATGGTATTCAAACTCTGACCAGACTGTTGCAGTTGTATGAAGATGGTGAGGAGACAGACAGAGGCTGGTTCCTTCAAAACGATTCATAGTACAAGGGATATGAGTCTATGTGCATCTAGGCAAGCTGTACAGATAGTCCAAAACCAACAACAGAATAAAGTCTTACTGTTGTTAGCTGTTATCCAGTAAAAAACGTAAAGACAAGTAAAATAACAACTTTTTTCTGTACTTTATTCAGTGACAGCAAAGCTTTCAGGTTTCCCCTTCATCAGTGCTGACATACAACAAAGTAAAAACCTCCATTCAAATAAATAGTACAAAATAGAACATGTGACAGCCTAACCAATGAAACTACAAGAAAATATATTTAAAAAAAAAAAAATATATATATATATATATATATATATATATATATATATATATATACACATAAACAGAATTTTAAATTTAAAATTTAACCAATACATATTGATGACAGACATAATTAGTGCAATTTCTGTTGTTTTCTGCATAAAACAGGTTTGATTCTTACAGCATTATTAATGCCTGGGTAAACGTCTGCTTGCAATCTTGTGATCCAAGCATACTCAATGCTTTCAAGTGCATTATTTAAATCAATAAAGTGCTTTCAGCTACAGTAGTTCCTCTCAGCAAAAGTTACATCCTGTGTCTTGGCCAACCTCCAATCAACCCAAGGCTGTCTCGTTGCCCTGCACTGTGAGACCCTGCGTCGGTGGCACAATAAAGTGCTTTCAGCAACACTAGTGTATATTAGAGTTGTATTTAATCTGTCCTCCAAACTGAGGACTGTTTCCCCTTTCACTGTACGCGTGCACACTACTGGTCCCCCCCATTTCTCTCTTCCTATAGTACTCATAGGTCAATTACTTAAAAATACTTTCTCTTGGAAAAAGTTTACCTATGTACCTGCAACCCATACTTCTTTTGTTTTTCCCTGCAGAAGTGGTGGTCCTCTTCATCACTCTGTACTAGATTAGTAGTATAACACTTGTAGTTATTAGGTAAATACTGCACCACACTGACCTGCAATTAACTTAGCTTGGTTTTCCTGTTTTCTTTTTAGCAGCTGGCTTAGTCCAGTTTTTCTGACTCTCAACCTTGCATTACTTTGTGTCTATCCCTTCACCGACCTTGAACCTGCACACCTACCCACCCACTTCATCTTAATTACAGAGGTATCAAAAAACCTGATGTAGAAAGGCACCATCATACTCCTAAAGCTTTTGTATATTTAAGTGCATCTGGGTGTTTCCCTCCTTGCTGCAAAGTTAAAGAATAACCTCCTGCTAACCTGAAGATACCCCTGAAGCTGACTCCTTGCCTGGCTTCATAAAGCTTGTACTCCTAAAGTTTTTGTACTTATATGTTGCAAAATACCTTTTTACAACCTTTCTGTAGTGCCTATACCTGCTTGTTAACCCTCCGGTGTGAGATTTAGTAACCTACTGCAGACCCAAAGCCACTTCCTCCCTCCACCCTTTTGTCCCCTCATCCTATATCTTATCCCTTTGGAATAGCTTCTTGCCTATCTCCCCCAGCTGCTATTACTCCCCTGACCACGAGGTGGCAGTCTTTACCTACACTATATTCTAGCATTAAAACTAACTATCCCTTAGGTCCTACACCCATTATTTGGCATTTCAGTACAATTCTAATCCCCTCTCTGCACATGAGAACCTCAGTCACGCTTTACTAAATCATCTACATATATCTGATAAGCTTATATACTCTGCTCCCCAGTTTTCACTTTACTTGCTTCTGTATTATGCCAAACATGAAAGACAGCTGTTTGTCTTTTGGCTGAACTTACCTTACTGCTCTTGCCCGCTGCGTTCGCCCTGCGGGCTCACTCTGCTCCCTTACCATACTCCCAATTCCCACCCACCCCAGGGCACCTATCCTTATACTGCTAGAAGCCACACCCCCACCCCACATCAACCAATAGCTTGACATACATTGTTACATACTCAGTCATCTGTTACTAATTTACTCACACCTTCCACTATCTATACTTTCCTCATTAAACAAAGCCACCTCATATTTGCCCTTCTATAACCCCTTATTTTCTCATTACTTACATTCCCACATTCTCATTATGTCAACCCCTGACTTACTAAAACTCTCTAATTTCCTCCTCTTGCCCATTATTCTTTCCACTCTACTTCTATCTCATAGCATCACAGGCTATGAATTCCTAAGCTCCTTTCAATTTTAACACTCCTTTAAACAAACTTCCCCTTTCTATCTATCAGCCTCACAAACCCACAGTAACATTACATCCTCATCAGCCTACTTTCTCCCACAGTTTCACAGATTAAACCATATTAAGTATTTCCAAACCAGAAAAATAGACCCTATTTTATGTAAACTAGCAAAGCTTCCACACAATCCTCAGTACCTATTACTAAACAGTGACATTCACCCAAACCCAGGGCCTGACAATACCTTCACTGACTCCCATTCTTCCTTCACCTCTATTTCCCATACCCCCTCTTCTTCCTTGAACTCTCTTCTCATTGCCCACCTCATTATTCATAGTTTAAATAACAAAATTACCCAACTTCATGCCCTACTAGACTTACATTCCTTTGACATCCTATGTCTCACAGAAACCTGGCTCAAACCAGTTACTAAAGACAATGATATCATCCCTCCAGGCAATAACATCCTTAGAATTGACCGTCCTAACAAAAAGGGTGGTGGGGTAGCAATATTGCTTAAATCTGAACTACAGGTAACCTCACTAAACACTCAACCCCCCTCACCTAGCAATGCTGAAATCTTAATATCTAAGCTCCAAATGAATGCTAATAAATCTATATACATCATTTGCTCTTACATCCCCCCAGGCAACAACATAAGTACTCTTGAAAATATCCTTAACTGGCTTTCCACATCATTCCCACAAGAAACCATTCTCCTTAGAGACTTTAATATTGACTGGAACTGTTGTATTTCTGACAAACCTACATCTCAGATTAATTTCTATGGCTTCTATCAAACTATTACCGACCCTACCAGAACCTATAAACCCAGCAACAAATAAACTACCTTAGACAGGATACTAGTCAACAATAACCCCCAATCTTACAAAATAGGCATACTTACTGATGATATTAGTGACCACTCTCTTACCTTTATAACTAGACAAAAGATCACCATTCCCACTCAACTAAACTTTAGAACCACCCGGAACAAAAAGAACCTGAACCTAGGTAACTTTCAAGCAGAGCTAAAAGCCTGCAATTGGTCACCTCTAAAATTTTTACCTCTCAATGAAGCAGTCTCTTTTTTTAACAATACATTCCTAAAATCCTTGAGCACCATGCCCCCTCTCGTACTATTAAAATTAGGAACAAACCTGCTCCCTGGCTCTCAAACGAGACAAGACAAAAAAACGAGACTGAGAAATAAAATCTGGAATATATGGAGAAGTACCAAAGACCCTATTGATCATTTAAACTTTAGACAGCTCAGGAATGCCACTAAAAATCAACATTCCTCGATAAAAAAACTATTACCTTAAATTCCAACAAACCCTATATCTAAACCCACAAAAATTCTGGTAAGGATTAAATAAATTACTCCATCCTGGACAAGCCAAAACACCTACCCCCTCTAACATGACTCATAATTCTCCCAACCAAATTGCTGATATTTTTAACAATTTTTTTTTCAGAAACTGTTCAATCTTTAGCAAATACCTTACAACCTGTTACCACCACTGACTCATCCATGCCAACCACTGACTCATCCTTGCCAACCACCCTACCCCAAGTATTACAACTGCAGCCTGTCCCAACATCTCTCATACACTCCCTACTTCTTAAGCTTAAACCATGCACTTCCTCAGCTGACCTCCTCCCAGCTGAATACCTTCAAATGGCAGCTGGAGTGCTTCCCTACCCTGTTTCCATCTTAATTAACAGAACCATTACAGAATGTTCCATCCCATCCCTCTGAAAATTCTCATATATTATCCCACTGCATAAGGGTGGGAACTCAAATGAACTCTCAGACTTCCGCCCCATAGCCCTACTTTCCCCCTTAGCAAAAATTATGGTGAGATGTATTCACCATCAGGTACTTGATCATCTCCTCCAAAACCACCTGCTAGTTGACTGCCAGCATGGTTTTAGGCCTTTCCATAGTACTACAACTGCTCTACTATCCTTTTCTGACTGCATTAATAAAAATCGTAACAATAGCTTACTGTCCTCAATCCTCTTTATTGACCTCTCAAAAGCATTTGATATGGTTAATCATCAATTACGGTTAAACTCACTCAAATCACTTTCACTAGATACCCAGACAGTTAATTGGTTCAAGTCCTATCTAGGAAATAGACAACAAACAGTCCTCTGGGAAAATAAACTATCTACTCTTCTCCCTATAACTCTTGGAGTCCCAGAAGGCTCTATTCTGGGACCCCTCCTCTTCACTATTTTCATAAATGATCTGAAAATCTCCCTTCCACAAACCACCTGCATACAATATGCTGACGACTCGACATTAATATGTTCAGCCTCCTCACCTGCTGGACTTCATCTGAGTACCCAAGCAGTGTTTACCTTAGTTGAAAACTGGTTCCATCAACGCTGTCTCCTCCTTAACCCCAAAAAAACTAAATTGGTACTATTCTCTCCCACTCAGAAGTCTCCTGCTATCAACTTCACAATTACATATAATAATGGTACTGTAATAAAATGGTGGAAATTGAAAAAGGATAATTGTGAGGTGGAGTTCAGGGATGAGTTAAGACAGGCACTGTGTGGCAGTGAAGAGTTACCAAATAGCTGGGTAACTACAGCAGAGCTAGTAAGGGAGACGGCTAGAAAGGTGCTTGGTATGACATCTGGACAGAGGAAGGACAAGGAGACATGGTGGTGGAATGAGGAAGCACAGGAGAGTATACAGAGAAAGAGGTTGGCAAAGAAGAAGTGGGATTGTCAGAGAGATGAAGAAAGTAGGCAGGAGTATAAGGAGATGAGGTGCATGGCAAAGAGAGAGGTGGCGAAGGCTAAGGATAAGGCATATGAAGAGTTGTATGAAAGGTTGGACACTAAGGAGGGAGAAAAGGACCTGTACTGATTGGCTAGACAGAGGGACCGAGCTAGGAAAGATGTGCAGCAGGTAAAGGTGATAAAGGATAATGAGGGAAACATACTCACAAGCGAGGAGAATGTGTTGAGGAGATGGAACGAGTACTTTGAGGGGTTGATGAATGAAGAGGATGAGAGGGAGAGAAGGTTGGATGATGTAAGGATAGTGAATCATGAAGTACAATTGATTATTAAGAAGGAAGTAAGGATAGCTATGAAGAGGATGAAGAATGGAAAGGCTGTTGGCCCAGATGACATGCCTGTGGAAGCATGGAGGTGTTTAGGTGAAATGGCAGTGGCGTTTTTAACCAGATTACTTAATGAAATCTTGGAAAGTGAGAGGAAGCCTGTGGAATGCAGAAAAAGTGTTTTGTTACCGATTTTTAAGAATAAGGGTGATGTGCAGAGCTGTAGTAACTATAGAGGGGTTAAATTGATCAGTTACAGCATGAAGTTATGGGAAAGAGTAGTGGAAGCTAGGTTAAGAAGGGACGTGATGATTAGTGATCAGCAGTATGGTTTCATGCCAGGAAAGAGCACTACAGATGCGATGTTTGCTCTGAGAGTGTTGATGGAGAAATACAGAGAATGTCATAAGGATTTGCATTGTGTTTTTGTAGACTTAGAGAAAGCATATGACAGGGTGCCTAGAGAGGAGTTGTGGTATTGTATGAGGAAGTCGGGAGTGTCAGAGAAGTATGTAAGAGTGGTACAGGATATGTACGAGGGTAGTGTGACAGCGGTGAGGTCTGCGGTGGGAGTGACGGATGCGTCTAAGGTGGAGGTGGGATTACATCAAGGATCAGCTCTGAGCTCTTTCTTATTTGCAATGGTGATGGACAGGTTGACAGACAAGATCAGACAGAAGTCCCTGTAAACTATGATGTTTGCAGATGATATTGTGATCTGTAGTGGGAGTAGGGAACAGGTGGAGGAGACCCCAGAGAGATGGAGATATGCTCTAGAGAGGAGAGGAATGAAGGTCAGCAGGACTAAGACAGAATATATGTGTGTGAATGAGAGGGAGGATAGAGGAATGGTGAGGATGCAAAGAGTAGAGGTGGCGAAGGTGGATGAGTTTAAATACTTGGGGTCAGTAGTTCAGAGTAATGGTGAGTGTGGAAGAGAGGTGAAGAAGAGAGTACAGGCAGGATGGAGTGGGTGAAGAAGAGTGTCAGGTGTGATTTGTGACAGACGTGTACCAGTAAGAGTGAAAGTGAAGGTCTACAAGAGGGTAGTGAGACCAGCTATGTTATATGGGTTGGAGACAGTGGCATTGGCAAAAAGGTAGGAGTTTGAGCTGGATGTGGCAGAGTTAAAGATGTTAAGATTTGCACTGGGTGTGACGAGGGTGGACAGGATCAGGAATAAGTATATTAGAGGGTCAGCTCAGGTTGGGAGGTTTGGAGACAAAGCAAGAGAGGCAAGATTACATTGGCTTGGACATGTGCTGAGGAGGGATGCTGAGTATATTGGGAAAAAGATGCTAAGAATGAAGCTACCGGGTAACAGGAAAAGAGGAAGGCCTAAGATAAGGTTTATGGATGTAGTGAGAGAGGACATGCAGGTGGTTGGTGTGACAGAGCAAGATGCAGAGGACAGGAAGAAATGGAAACAGGTGATTCACTGTGGTGACCCCTAACAGGAACAGCTGAAATAAGATGATGATGATGATGAATAACTCTGGACACAACCACCAAACACTTAGGTGTAACAATTGATCATAATCTAAACTTCAACACACATATCAACCTAACCATTAAATCGGTTAATAAAAAACTTGGGTTTCCTCTACAGACTTAAACCCTATCTCACACCTCTAGCTAGGACTGCTATTGCCCGAACTCACTTAATCTCCACCCTTCTCTATGCATCCCCAATCTATACCAACTTGTCCAAAAATAACCTCCATAAGTTGGAAACAGCTTATAATAACATAGCTAGATTTGCCACTGGTGCCCCTTTTCGAACCCACCACTGCCAAAATCTTAAATTGCTAGGATGGCTGGAATTGCAAAGCCAGATTCTTTTCCAGCAACTTACTAATATACACAAGATCTTACACCATCCCACAGATACACCCATACTCTCTACCCTTATCTGCCCATATAAAAATCTAGCAACCCTTCGATCAGCTAATAAGGTACTAGTAGCTACCCTAAAGTCCAACAACAAATCTGGAGATAGCTTGTTCTCAAACTCTATTGGTAACTCTTGGAACACTCTTCCAACTGAACTAACAGCCCTTTCTTCTACCCCACTTTTCAAGAAGCAATTAAGAATCTTCTTTAAAGCCCAATGGCTTTGCCCATTCACAAATCGTGACTGACACTTTCTCCCCTAGCAGGACCATTCTTTACTATCTATCTTTAACATGCTATTTCAGGTGCTCTGATATTCTCTCTTAATTCCTATTGTAGTAGCTCACCTCCTAAGGTTTGGTAAACTTTATAAACGATACTACCCTCAAAAAAAAATCCTTTTACTCAAAATTTTTAACTTATTTAGTCGGGTATGTTGGTATATATAAATGTTCCTGTATTTGAAATGTTTTACCTGTCTGATATTATCTGTATTGTATATGGTCAAGATTTCTGTCTCGTAAATTGTCTTAATGTGGAGCTTTTCTCCCCAGGCCTCCGCTGAAAATGGACATACATCCAGTCGGACTATCCCGGTCAACAAATGTAAAATAAAAATAAAAATAAAATATGTATTGGTTAAATTTTAAATTTTAAATTCTATATATATATATATATATATATATATATATATATATATATATATATATATATTTTTTTTAAATATATTTTGTTGTAGTTTCATTGGTTGGGCTGTGTCACATGTTCTATTTTGTACTATTTATTTGAATGGAGGTTTTTACCTTGTTGTATATCAGCACTGAAGAAGGGGAAACCTGAAAGCTTTGCTGTCGCTGAATAAAGTAGAGAAAATTTTTGAGCGTTCCTGCTATCCTTTTATGTTACTTGTCAAGATGTACAGATCCAGATGTCAAGACCCAAATGTCACTACAGCATGAATCCTATTCATATATGGTGATGGGTGAACATCAGGGCATTATGTAGATGAATTTGAACCCCCCCTGCTTATGCAAAAGATAGAGGGAGATACTGAATCAACCAAACATCTACTCTTCCAGTAGAGAGTATTCCAGTTGTACTGGTTTCTGACCAGTCTCATGTGCAACACTCCCCAGTGTATAAAGGGTGAAATATGGCGGAGCAGTGATCAGATGGAACAGATGATATATAAATGTAATCTAGAGCTTCAAAGGACAACTCGATCCATATATCAAGTTTTGCTTTCCAAAAAAAGTTATTTTCCTTCCCTTTAATCTAATACCAGTAGTGACAGAGAATACATAATTTAATAACAGTTTAATTCATTTTATACTTGTCCTTTTTCTGAGCTTTCACATTTTATTTGCTGTGTTAGTTTCATCTATTACATCAAGTAGACAAGGATGGACCAAATAATTAGGCTAAGTCATTGATTCTGCAAAATGGTAAATAAAAACTCTTAAACCTGAATATTTAAATGTGTCTTATCAAGCATAGATAATCATTATCACATGTCAGATAGTGTAGCCTGGAGCTGCAGTTTGGAGCATCAGCAAAGACAAATATCTCTTACTTTTCAGATATAAATGAATAAGAAAATTCCTCCCACATATAATTTTTTTTGTCACAAATTAGAGGCCTTTACTTTAATCAACCCCCCCAAAAATGCCACACACAAGAAAATATTTTCATATTACCCTGATGATATTCTATCATTACTTGAATTTGAAGTCTTCTATACTGCATTTTCAGTAAAATTGCATGTTGTTTTATTATGGTGTTTACCACAACATATTTTTATTATATGCACATTATTCAGCTGAGGTAAGTCTGTGAGAATGGTAAGGAAGGTTATATAAAATCCAGTAACTCTAGCTATGGTATCAAAAAAAGTTAGCATGTAATGCAAATTATATTTGCCTGAGAAGACTGTGATGGCATTTACTGACCAGGGGTGTCATATTCCTCATACATCAAGAAACTGCGACTTGCAAATATTTTTTTTTTTGTTTGAAAACCACTGCTGGTGATACCCTACTAGTTTTTCCCAACTGTGCCCCTCCCCTTGTTGATCTGCTTATTAAACCTGGTGATTTTAAGCTGCCCACCCATACTGTAAATTGAACTTAATAAGCCCCTCTCTTTCAACAGTGCTGTTGATATCTTGAATTATTTTTTCACCTTTCCTTGTACTTATATTGAAAAAGTGCATTTTGTCTCTCATTATCTGTTCTACTGATTTACTTGCTCTGAATTCATTATCTAGTTAGGTGTTGGATAAAGTGGTATATTTTTACACTCTAGCAAACACTTGTTTTTATATCAAGATGTCAGTGGATTTTGCATCCAGTACACTGGGAGGTAGCCTGGTCTGTTTAGGTTGGGAAAACATTTGAAATTTCTGCATGTAGTTATTGGCTGAGAGGGTTTATTAATCAGCTTATCTTGTTTTTAGTGACTTTATAACTTCTGTATAATTGAGTAGATCTTGGCTCATTTATACATAGTGAAGTACTTTTATTGAATACTCACACTTTTATAAGTTGTTTAAAGTGCACTGCTCTATCAGTTTCTCTAAGTTTGTTTGTGGTTGCCCAGGAGGCCTTGGATTATTCATCTAGTGGCAGTAGATATTTAACTGGTCAATCTGAATTGAGAAGCATACACAAGGGCTCTAAGTATTTTTTTGCACTTCTCATATATTGTGACTGTACTTTAGCAGTTTAAAAAACTGTACTGTCCGCTGCCGCTTTAAGTAGTTAATAGCACTGTATTACATTGTATATGTTAGTTGTAGGGCTGCTGTAGGTAGTTTGTGTGGTCTTGTTACACTTGGGCTCCAAACCAGCTACATTGAGACGGTATTTTTCTGCACCCTTGTGACAAAAGTGTGCAGATCTAACTTGTTTAAGTTGGTGATTACTGGTGGAAGGTTTATTGTGTGCTTTCCTGACTGCTAGTTAGTTTAAAACCTGTTTCTCTTTGCTTGTATTTAAACCTTGCATTTGCATGGGCTTTGGCATAGATGCTTAGAACTGCTCATTGTTTGGTGACTTTGCTACTGATTGCTGAGAATCTACTTTCACCTGGAGCAATTCACTACTGAAAAGATAAAAATATTTTTTCTTTACACTTCTCTTATATACTGTGACTGTACTATAGCAATTTCTTAAGCTATTTCCTGTTGTTCAGTAGTTTACAGCAAAATAAATGAATAAATAATAAAATAAAAAAAAAACAACTGTCTGCTGCTTCTTTAAGCAGTTAATTGTACTGCATTACATTGTAGCTGTTAGTTGTAGGGCTCTTGTAGGTAGTTTGTGTGGTCTTGTTACCCTTGGGCTCCAAATTAGATATTGTACATTAAGAAAGTGTTTCTTCGCACCCTTGTGGCAGAAGTGTGCTGATCTAATCTGTCAGAGTTGGGGATTGCTGGTGGAAGGTTTATTATGTGCTTTCCTGATTGGTAGTTAGCTTAAAATGTGTTTCTCTTTGCTCATATTTAAGTCTCTCATTTGCGCTGTGCTGCTCTTTCCACAATGGTGGTTAGCAGTGTCTGTATAGATGCAAAAGCCTAGAAACTCAGTTTTTCCATAAACGTCTATCAGTGAAACCCTTCCAAGCTTTTCTGCTGCTTGAGGAGCAACTCAATTGTGTACTGAGCAGCACTGCCTTATTGATCAACTTTAGCCTACATAAAGTATAGGTCCTTCTTGTAGTCTTGGTGCTACTAGCACAGTGCTGTCAAATTAACCCTTTCTCTTCCCTACAGTAAGAACCTGCTATCATGGACAGGCAGTTTCCCATCATCTCTCTGGCCAGCCTGATAGACTTGGGCATCCTAAGGCAATGTAGCAATTGTTTCAGCCACTTAGTCCTGAAACAAACAAATACTTTATGTGAGAGATGTAGTTACACTATGACATTGGAGGCAAGACTTTCAGATAAGGACAAATCGAATGCCAAACAGGTTGTCAGTACACACACACACTTCCCACACTAAATAAGGACATGACACATAAACCCACATATGTGGAGGTACTCACTAGTAACTTACCAAAAGATCAGAGGCCTCCCAAATGGAAACGATTTACACACATAAAAATGTAAAAAATAACCACAAAACATAATAACACATGCACCAGTGTCTCAACAAATAAGCCCATAAGGTGTAATACCACAAAACCTAATGTACTGCTCATAGGTAACTCTATGTGAGACCCATGGATGTTCCCCTTACAAGTCTGGATAAGGAGCGGGTTACAGTTAGCTGCCTGTCAAGTGCCAGGATCAGTCATGCACTCAAGCACTCAAGTCACTCAACAACAATTACTGGTATGACTCTTTCATATTCCATGTGGAGGTGAATGAGTTGAGATGTGCCTCAATGGACTATATAAAAAGAGACATGACTGAGCTGTCAGATTATGTGTCACAGGCAGATATAAGATTAGCCTTAAGCAGCATTCTAGCTTCTCCAAGGATGATGTCATAATACAAACAAAAAATGATTGACTTTAACAACCAGCTTATTTTTTAGTGTCAGTCCAAGGGGATCCAATATCTGTCACCCTGGGAAGACATAGTCGACAGGCCACATTACTTTGTTGGAGATGGTCTACACCTGTCTCCTCTATGCTTTTGGATACTGGCAAAGGCATTAGCCACCCCTACTGTGTCTTTTTTAAGCAGTGTTAGAATAACCAACCTCCCAACATAACAAGATCCTTTCTAGATAAACTCAAGTTACTGTTGCTTAATGCTAGGAGTCTAAACAGGAAACTGCACTCCTGGCAGCACTCCTCCCTTTGAAAGATGCTGACATCTGTGCAGTCAGAGAGACATGGTTCAAGGCAAGGAAAGCACCCTGGCCATGCAAGGCTTCAATGCCTTCCATACATTCAGACCATAAACTGAGCATGAAACAACCAAAGGACGAGATGCATCCATCTTCATAAGGATAAGTACACCTCGAGAATTGTCAAACAGTATGACTCTCTTGAGCTACTCCATGTCCAATTAACTATAGGTAAAGGCCCTTACTACATCATAGCTAGCTATAGGTCCCCCACCATGAAACAGGAAAATCACACCACATACCTGGACTTACTGGAGTCACTTGCTGTACAGCCCAACACCTTACTCAAAACATGCGGGTTCAGAGGTTTTTGGACTTTGTCAATGCAAATGCTCTGGAACAGCTAGTCAGAACACCCACAAGAACCTCAAATGTCCTGGACATAGTACTATCTAACATGGGAGAGCATTGCACCCCACCCCCTCCCCATGTGATGTCTTCCCTGGTAAGATTGAACCATAAATCAGTCTCATTCAATGTAATTATAAGACCAGATACCCCATCAAGCTCAAAAGTGCTTAAGAATTTTTCAAAGCAAAATTATCTCCAACTAAGAGATGATAGAAGAAGTTTTAAAACCTCCTCAAATGCAGATAACACAGACTTCTAGGCAGAGGTGTACACCAATGCCCTGTATAACCACTTAAGCAGTTGTATAGAATTGTCTGTACCTGACCAGATTAAAACTAGGTCTTACCAAAAAAAAAGCCACCCTGGTAGACCCCTAGTATAAACAGGTTTATATGAGTTTATCAAAACTTTCTTCGTCTAATGCCTTTTCATCGAACCCTATTCATCGAACCACTTTTCAGAAAAACGTCAAATCAGCAAAACTTTAACCCAGGGAAAAATGCTACTTGGCCACCAGAGCGATCATAGCAAAAACTACATCATTTTAAACAAACCAGTGTAGGGGGATTCACCCCCCCACACCACACAATGTGGGAGACTGCGCCCACTACACCCCCCCCCAATTATATACACCAACTCTGAGATTGCACTACATTGGGGAAAAAGATAAATGTTTAACAATGGCCACCTATCTCCTTTCCCTGGGAAAACGTTTAGCTGATTTAACAGTTCACTGAAAACTGGTCCGATGAATAGAGTTCAATGAAAAGGCATTCGATGAAGAATGTTTTTGATACACTGATATAGACCCGTATAAACAGGCTATACAACAATTGAAATAAGCTAATGTCTAAGAACAAGAGGGAACTGGCTCAGCAGATAAAGAAATCTCTCTCTAGCTTAAACAAACAAATTAGAGATCCTATCAAGTCCTCCAAAGCTATTTACAAAGCAAAAATAGCCTCCCTAGCTGAGGATAATCACAAGGCATTCTTTAACTCTGTCCAAACTCTAAAAGGAAATACCCAGCTATGCACTGAAATGGTTGTGGATAGCATCACCCATACTCATCTGGAGGTAATAGCCAACCTGTTAGCTGCCAGATTTGGAGCAACCCTCCCCCTGCTCTCCATGCCTTTCACCATTCCTCAGCCTATTCTCTATAGACAGCAGGTCAGCTCAGTGCTCTTTATGGCCAAAAACACTGCATCAATGGAACCAGACAACATCCCAGGTTGCCTTTTAAACAGCTTAAAAATGAACTAGCAGACCCACTAGAATTCCTGTTTAACCACAGCTTGCAAACTGGCTATGTTCTGGTGGAATGGAGGACAGCAACAGTAATCTCTCTGCATGAAGGGGGCCATCAACAGACCCTGGGAATTATAGACCCATAAGATTGACTAGCTTCATCTGCAAAGCCATAGAAAGAATCACTACAGACCTTATTAACAAGGACATAGGTAATCTCCAAACTCTGGACCCAACCCAGTTTAGATTTGTTAAAGGTAGATCATGTCTGTTAAACATGGTTGGCTTCTTTGAGAAAGTCACCAAGTCCCTGGAAGAGGGAACGTCAGTATATGCCACCTATCTTGACCTAGCCAAGGCATTTGATACAATCCCCCCACTCAGATATTATAGAGAATCTCTCCAAGTTGGGAATTAACCCCTGCTAATTACATTATAGACAGTACTCCCTCCCTAAGTGTAGGCCCAGTGATACATGATCGGGGCATTCAGGTTGATAGCAGTCTGAACTTTGACCACCATGTATCCACAGTAGTAAGGAAATATTTCTATGTGACACATCTTATAAGTAAAGGCATTGTATCTAAATCCAAGGATGTTAAAATTCCATTAAACTCGGCCCTCATTAGACTAATAATTGAGTACATTGCTCCCTTTTGCATGTACCTCACCAGACACCTGCAGCAACTGGAGAGACCACAGAGGTTTTCACCAAGAAATTACAGGGTACACAAAACAAGTCTTATGTGCAAAGAATGAAAGCCCTTCACTGTATTCTGTCTCCTACAGGTTGCTAAGGGGTGATCTGTGCTTGGCTTACAGGGCAGTCTCTTACCCAGCCCTGATGGATATGCTACACATTTGTAAATCAAACTGGAGGAGGGTTACTTCCTCCAGGGATCTTAACCTTGCTTTTGACATGAACAGGTCATGCTGAAAAGATAAATACATCTCCCATAGACTGCCACTTCTCTGGAACAAGTTTCCATTTCACGTAACACAGAGCCCGTCCCTGACCCTCTTCAAACACAACCTAGATCAATGGATGAGTGACCACAAATTCACTCCTAGGGTGGCGCCCATGTACCTTCTGGACAGAGGAAGTTGGTATCAACTACTATATACCCTTACCTCTGCGAACTCCACTCATCTAACCACTGACAATTAGGGCAACCCGGGTTAAATATGGCTAGGCTTGTAAAGGCTTTAGGGCCATTAGCCCAGTTACCTCTTATGAACCTATGAACCTAGGAAAAGCAACTAAGATGGCTACTACTTTAAGCCTTAATTTCAAATGCTTCTTAACATACTGTGTCAGAGATGGGCACTAATAAAATCAAAGGAGGTAAAATTATTAAAAGGACATACCAGTGTGTTTAGTTAAAAAAGTAAGAATTCATAGAACTTTTAATCTTGAGGATAATGAGAGGGAGTCACAGTAAAATGTATTTATTTATTTACATTTGCTTATAGAGAAAATCTGACTGGGCCCAAAGCCCATTTTCAGTGGAGGCCCAGGGAGAAAAGCTCCACAGAAATATAAGCAAAATACAATAATTAGATAGTACAATAATATACATATCGTAAGATGCAGAATCTAGTTAGTCTATAGAAAGAAGTATTCAATACAGTTTTCTAGTAGATATAGGTTCAAAAAGAAAAACACAAGCATTTCAGTAAAGATCATTGTAAGAAAAATAAAATGAGTACTGTGTACATATTAAATAATAGTTATGAACAAATGAGATTTCCTATATTTTTTAAGTACTAGCAACACTGAGGAGAGGGAGAAAATGAGGTAAGGAGTGGACAATGGGTTGAGAGAATTATAGATATCTTGTCAGTCAGGTTTGGCGCAGGAGAAATGCCAGTTTTTGGATAGATGTTCAAATAGTAGTTGTTTGAAATTGGTGGATTCAGGTGTGTTCTGGAGGGTGTAGGGTAGAGAGTCCCATGATTTGGCTATTTGATTTGAGAATAGGGCTTCACTGTGAGTGTTGTTAGCTTTGTTTACTGTGAAAAAGTTTCTGTCTGCAGATCTTAGACTTTGCGGGTATTAGTAAGGAACAACAATTTGATAGATGGATAATTGTCAGAATGGAAGATGATATTGTGTGTGAATTTAAGTTGGTAGAGATGGAGAAGGTTAGGTAGCCTGAGCATATTTAATTTATGTAGAGCAATACACTGGTGGGTTTGGTGGGGAAGGTTGGCTGTGAAGTGAGCTATTTTGTTGTAAACAGTTTCCAATTTGGTTAAGTATGATTTTTTTTTAAGTTGGTAAAGAGGGGGAAAGCATATAGGAGGGTAAAGAGAAGGAAGGTTCTGGATATGGCTAGTCTGGTATTGTCAGTGAGGAATGGCTTGCTTCTGTACAGTGAGCCAAGTTTGATGTGAACTTTCTTAATTATGATGGCTATGTGTTGGTCAAATCTGACTTTGTTGTTGCTAGTCACGCCAAAGAATTTTGTATGTTCAACTGGTTGGATGACCGTGTTGTTTGCTGAGAGACTGGTGAAAGGAAGCGTGGTAAGTGATTGCTTCTGGTAAATAGCATTAACTGTGCCTTTTTGGGGCTGAGGATTAGTTGTGATTTAACTAGATATGTTTTGATATCATTAAAAGCTTGTTGGGCTACTATTTGGAGGTCTGGTAAAGTATCTGCTGAGCAGATTAAAGTTGAATCGTCCGCATACTGAACTACTTTAGCATGTGTTGTGGATGAGGCTAGATCATTAGAGAAGATGGTGAAAATAAGGGGCCCTAGTACTGATCCCTGGGGACTCCAACTGAGACAGGCAGAAGTGGTGAGAGTTTGGATTTCCATTGTACTACATGTTGTCTGTCAGAAAGATAGCTTAGGAACCAGGAGAGGGAAGCCTTTGACAGGTTTAGTGAGGCAAGAGTACTAAGGAGTTTCTGATGGCAGTCACTGTCAAACGCTGTTAACATGTCTAGGAAGATTGATGCTACTTGCTGGTTTGAATTTCTGAGTTGATTGATGGTGTTAGAGAAATTAATTAGGGTTGTGGTGGCGCTGTGTTTTGGTCTGAAACTGTGTTGGGAGGGAGAGATAAGGTTGTGAGACAGCAGGTATTGTATTAATTGAGTGTGTATACATTTTTCCAGAATTTTGACACAAGGGGAAAGGGTCTGTAATTGTTTAATTCTGATGGTGATCCTCCTTTATGTAGAGGGGTGATACAGGGACATTTTCCATAATTTGGGGACATATTGTTCTGCTATAGACCTATTTACCAGAATGGAGATAGGCACAGCTATGGCATCAGCTGAAAGTCTGAGGTACTCATTGATGAGTTGGTCAGCTGCTAAGGAAGAATGTTTCAGTTTTTTCAGCATCATTCTTATGGTGTCAGATGGGACAGGTCTGAGGTCAAAAGAGTTGTTGTTAGTTTCCACATTTGGTGGAAGAGGCAATGGGGTAGAATTGTTCCCTGTAACTAAGGAGAGGATGGTGTTTATAAAGTAGGTGTTGATTTGTGAGACAATACTCACGCTTTGGCTATTAGTTGTTGGTTATGAGGTTGTGGCTTTACCTGGTTGGAAGAGTGAGTTAATTGCCTGCCAGAACTTTTTTGGATTGTTTTCATATTTGTTTGGCATAGATGTGTAATATGTTTTTTTTGTCTAGTTTGAGTTGTTTTTTTGTTTGATTGCAGAGCTGCTGGTATGCTAACAGAGTTTTATTGTCTTTTGTTTTTGGGTATAGAACCAGGTTTTGTCCCTCATTTTTGAAGCCTAATGGTTTCTTTTGATATCCAGGGCAATGTCTTATTTTTAACATGACACGTATGAGTTGGCATTTAGAATAGCTAGAAATTTGTCATTAAAGTATGTTACAGCCTGGTCGAGTTGGAAATGATTGAGTGGTGTCCAGTTGGGTCTATATTATAATATCGAATTTTATAAAGTTCGAATGTTATAATATCAAACCAGTTTTGTCAAACACTGAAAATAGCGAAGGTGCAGGACACTGAATTATTTCCCAGGGAAAGAATTCGGTGGGCTGTTGCTGTGGCTTCGCTGTTTTCAGTGTTCAATATGTTGGAACGTTATGGGTCGGGTTCAGGTAAGTGTGTGATTGTATGTTAGGGTTAGGGGCGGGTTAGGTGAGTTAGAGTTAGGGAGTGGGTCAGGTAAGTGTGCGGTTGTGTGGACATTAGGGTTTGGGCGCAGGTCAGGTAAGTGTGCGATTGTGTGTAGGTTAGGGTTAGGGGGTGGGTTAGGTGAGTTAGGGTTAGGGCGTGGGTCAGGTAAGTGTGCGGTTGTGTGTAGGTTAGGGTTAGGGGGGCGGGTTAGATGAGTTAGGGTTAGGACGCAGGTGAGGTGAGTGTGCGATAGTGACAGACCTTAGGGTTAGGGTTGGGTTAAGGTAAGTGGATAGCTAGTAGTGTATGTAAAGTTTAGTTTAGGTTTAGGTGTAGGATTTTAAGTGTAATACTGTGGTAGAAAAAATGTTCAGAGGCTGGAATGTGCTGGTTACTCGTAATGCTCTATCCTGCGCATAAGTTAGTTTGCATTGTACAATGCATGATATTAAGGTCTTTATGTATACGCTCATGCTGCATCATACATTCTTTGCATATCCTGAATCATTTGATAGGGAAATCTTCTGGCATCCATTTGGTGGGTTCTTTCTTAACGGTATGTTCTAGTTCTTGCTACCTTAGACATGATGTGTTTTTTGTCTACATAGCTACCATCTATCCAGGTAAAGCATCTAGCAGCTAAATGTGTTAATCAAACCCAGTTATGTCCCGGGTGATGTATAATGAGCTGAAACCTCTATGCCACTGGCATCAGCCCAGTATAGGCATTTGGATTTTGCAGAGTAGCATATGTGAAAGGAATATCTGGTTTTAAAGAAATTGGATTAGCTAGCTAACTTTTTTTGGTAATCTAGTGGTTCTACTAACTTTACTTCTAGAAAACCAGGCACATGAAATTTATCTTGCAAGGCACTGGCCTTTACTGAACTGATAACCAATATAGATAGAGTCAGGAAGGTCTAAGTCTTTTGACTTCTTTACCTTGTGATAATTGCGATATGGTTATGGCTAGTTTATTTTTTATGAAAAAATGAACAAGAAAATAGATATCAAGAATACATGTAGTAGTATGTACAGAGACAGAAAAATCATTTGGTTTCTTTCATAATTTTTGGAATAGTCACAGTCTGTAGAATCTAAATTTTTGTAAGTTTTTTCAAATTATTCTCCAAGCAGATAATTGGATATCTCTACTTCTGTCTTATGGAGTATGAGTACTGATGTGACAAAGTAAAGGTTCTGAAAGACACCTTCAGCACCAGTGGAGTCTGTAATTTCTCCCACTGCTGTGCAACTGCACAGTTGGTATATATGAGTATGGGGTATGGGCGGTATTCTTCCACATGGAAGATGCAGAGAGAGGCCTTGTTCTCTTGCAAATCTAATTTGGAGTTCACTGAAAGTTGCTTTTAGTGAGTTATTCTTTTGGCTTCAGAACTCACTGAACATTCCTTTAGCAGATTGACAAGATTCCTCTCTCATGCATTTTTTTTGTTTTTATTTATTTTGTTTTAAAACAATAAATCAACAAATCAATTATAAAACAAACAAATAACTATTTACATAGGCCCACAGCTTATCAATACATGAAAGGTATATATATATATATATATATATATATATATATATATATATATATATATATATAAAACAGTCAACATGACCGAATCAACAGGTTGGAGGGGTCAGAGCAACAAAGCTGCTGTATGCAGACGATATGGCAGTACAGGCAGACTCTGATCTAGAACTTCAGCAAAGGATAGGAGAATGGAATGCAAATCTGAAGGCACATGGGATGAAACTAAGCACAGATAAGACAGTGGTAATGGCAGCAGATTGGGGAAATCAGAAGAAGCTGAGAATAGAGATAGATGGGAAGATAGTGTAACAGGTAAACAGCTTCAAGTATCTGGGAGGGGTGGTTGAGGAGAAGGGTAGTCTGAATGAAGAGGTCAAAGCTAGAATCAGAGGGGCTGCAGCCAACTGGCATAGAGTATCAGGTGTAGTATATGACAGAAGAATGCCAAAGAAGCTGAAAAGTAAGGTGTACAAGACAGTGGTGCGACCAGTACTACTGTATGGTACAGAAACCTGGGCAGTAAAGGCAGAACAGTTGAAGAAGCTAGAGGTGATGGAAATGAAGTGCCTGAGAAAGGTGGTAGAATGCACACTGTGGGACAGGTGAAGAAATGAGGACATAAGAGCAGAAGCCAAAGTAGCTCCAATTGCAGAAAAGATCAAAGAAAACAGATTACGATGGTATGGGCACATGTGTAGAAAAGCAGAAGACAATCTGGTGAGGGAGATTTGGGACAGACAGGAAGAAGGTAAGAGGAAGCGAGGGCATCCAGCAAAGAGGTGGATGGATTGTGTGAAAGAAGATCTGCGACAGTCAGGCATGAGTGTTGAAGAAGGCAGGAGAGTGGCACTGAATTGAGAGAGTTGGCGACAGTTAATATGATACCCCGACCCCATGTAAATGGGAAAAAGGGGATGATGATGATGATGATATATAAAACAAACAACAATTAATATTTTTCAAGCAAGACTTTAAGTTTAAGTCAAAATTTATATGAATGTGTAATATTAGAAGTCCTCATCCTTATAGTATGCAATTCACTACTGCAAACAATTTTGTGACACTAATAAATTCAACACTAGAGGGGGTAAATTTACATTTCCAATTTTTAGTAATTACTTTTCTGGCTATAGCAAGAATAGACCAAACTACTTAGGTTTTTGGAATAATCTCAGGAATCAGAGCATTAAATAAAACTAAAGATTTAGAAATATTATATCTATCTGACCATACAGCTTGAATGAAGTTATTAATTTATTTCCAAAAAGGAGAGATGACTTCACATTCATATACCATATGCATCCAATCAGCTATTATTTCAGAATTACATCTCCAGCATTTAATTCTATTTGATTTATGCATAATTGTAATTATGTTAGGAGTGACAAAAGCTCTGTGTAAGAATTTCCAAGTGAAAATGTTCCAGTATAAAAAACATGTAGTTTTATCTGTGGATTTTAATATTATTTTCTTGCATTCTTCAGATAAGTCTTCATTGTTCATTTTTGAGGAGTAGTTGTAATAGAAATTGTCTAAATATGTGAAATCTAACTTAAAATTGTATAAATCTGTGACAAATATGCTTTATTTTCATTACATTATTTTTGATATTTATTAAGAATTCCAATGATTTGGGAAGCACTTTCTTAGCTAGGTTAAATATCTTATTAATCTCTGTGTGCACAAAGTCTCTAAATATTTGTAAAATTAACCAAATCTCAGAATATTGATTATATTTGGACCTTAAAATTTCAACAATATTTATATCAGTACCATTTAAGAATTGATGCCAAAAAAATTAACTTACTTTGTTGTTTCAATACTAGCATTTTGTTAAAGTTATGAATTTCTAAGCAGTCATTTGTACATGCAATTGGAAACATAGAAAATATTAAGTCTTTAATACAATGGTTAGTGTATGTACACCTTTGGAAAGAGGAACTTATGTTATTTAATTTAAATAGGAAATCTGAGAAGATGGTATAATTCCATTTACACAAAAATCATTTAATAACCAGATAAAACTGTTAGGAACTATTTGTTTATGACTGGTTGTGATATATTGATTATTTACTAATAGTATTTATTGATGTATTTATTTCCACTTTGAATCATAAGATGAATTTATCTAGGACACTATAATGTTTACAGTTGTTGAAGCAGTGTACAATTGAATATCATTGAATCCTATTCCACCATTATCCCAACCATTTCTGTGCCAAATCAAAGGAAACTCTTGGTTTATTAAGGTGCCAACAAAATTTAAGTAGAATATTATCTTCTTCATCGATTTTTTGGTGGAGATAGCACTAAAGATTGTAAGACAAACAATATTTTACAGAGAATTGCCATCTTAATAAGCATTACTTGTTCTTCCATGACAAAGAAGAATTTGTTCCAATTTGTGTCTAAACTTAAAATGTTATCAACAACCTGTTTAAAGGTTGTTTGTATCATTTCTTTGTATTAGACATAATAGTTATACCAAGGTATTTCATTTGATTGCTATTCCAATTAAAATTATAATATTTTTTGTATGAAATTTAAAATTTTTTTATTGATTAATAATGCATTTGCTTTATTATGATTAAATCTTAAGTTCAAGATTTCTTCAAACTGACTCATAGAACTAATTATATTTTCTAATGAATTCTCTATATTTCCTATTGTTAGCAAAATATCACCAGCAAAGAGTTCTATCTTTAGTTCAAAATCTTCTTTTATTTTGATACCATTAATGTTTTTATTTGATCTAATACTATTAGCAAAAGGTTCTATAGCTAATGCAAAAAGTAAAGGTGATAACGGACAGATTTGTTTTGTGCATTTTTGTAGTTTAAATGAATTAGAAATAAAGAAAATAAATTATTTTAACATAAGCACATTTGTTATTGTGTAACTTAGAAATTAATCCAATTAGCTCAGGTAAGAAATTATACACTTTAAGTCTTTAAACAGGTATGACAAATTAACTGAGTCAAAAGCTTTATCTAAATCAAAACTAATGATAGAAAATTATTTTTTATTTTTATTTGCACAGTCTTTTAATGTATGTATTCTTATTATATTATCCTGTACTTGTTTATTTAAAATAAACCCAGTTTGATCATTGTTAATTAGTTTAGATATAAGTACATTAATTCTGTTAGCTAAAATGGAAAAAAAATCCTATAGTCCACATTAAAAAAATGAAATGGGCCTGTATGATGAGCACTTTATAGGATCTTTATTTTGCCTTAAAATAGGTAATATAAGGGAATATTTCCATGATGGGGGGGGGGGACTTCAGCAATTCTATTTATTTCTCTATAGACCGTGTCTAATATTTTAATTGCATCATCCGGTAGTATTTTATATAGTTCTGGTATAAGACCATCTAAGCCCAGCTCCTTATTATTTTTTTACTTTTTTATTTGATCTTTTATTTCTGTTAAAGTGAATAGTCTATCATTAGTTTATTTGTTCACATGGTATTTTATTACTTATCTTTTCCCTTAGAAAATTTTCAATTATATCATCATTATCTAAGTTATTTGTATTATTATTTAAATTTTCTTAACATATTTTAAAGCCCTCAAGAATACTTTTAATATCTGCTCATCATTCTTGTTTAATATTTACATATGTTATACTTTCTTTGATGTTATTTAGTTTATTCATTTTCTTTGATCTAAGAACAAGTTTATGCAAACTTAAAGGGTTTACTGAATATAACTGAAGTTTAAGTTGTTCCAGGATTATTGAAACTTTATGCTTTGAAATTTCAACATATTTTATATTTAAAATTTTAAGTTTAGACTGACTGATAATGTAATTTGGTTTTAGATTTAACTTTAATGTGTCGATTTTGGTTTGTAATGTATTCAGTTCTTTGTCCCATTCTCTTGTTATACTAATATACCAGATTGTAACTCTTCCATTTAAGTAAGCCTTTAGTGAATCCCACTGGACAATGTGAGATGCTTTACCATTCATGTTTACTTCTAGGAAATGTTTGATCTTGAAACATACCAATCTTTGAATCCTTGTATTTTAATAATTTGCACTGGTAATCAAATTGTCAGTTTTTAAAATAATATTAAAGCTTATAGTATTATGGCCCAATAATGGATATCAAACTATTGAAACTTCTCTGATATGTGATAATAGATTGAGGCAAACATGTTATCAATATTTGTTTGTGTTCCATATATATATGAATAATGGATAACTTGAAGTCATATATATCCTTTAAATTCATTAGTATTACAAAATTTGTTAAGTCTTTCACAGAAGATTTAATTCTCGGTTTTCTATTGGCAGTAGAATCATTGTCTGCTAAAATACAATTAAAATCACCAGCCATTATGACTTCACTTTTGAGCAAAAGGCTATAGTGTCTAAGTATTTTTTTTTTGCATTTTCGGCTCCAACCCCTGGAATCAAAGAAGAATTCACCAATGTACATAGTTTTCTGTTCCACTCAGTTATAGCAATGCTTAACATACCATTTTTATTAACATAGGTGTATTTTACCTTAGGCATTACTGGTGAAGTTCTTCCATAAAATAAGTGTGACTCTTCTTTCAGCTCAAAAGCCCGAACCTGCTAAAAATCAAATAATTCTTTAGTGAAAGTTTATTTACAGTTTCATTAAGATGTAGAAGTATTATTTTAGCTTTATGTTATTGCAAGTATTTGAACAGACTCCCATGGCTTACTGGATTATTTAATCCATTAATATTAATAGATATGCATTTAAAATCAGACATTTATATATGAGAAAAAAAACACAGATGCAATGAAATTCCATTTATGTACAGAACTTATTATATACTTTGTATAAAACAATATGAAATCTTTAATTATGGCAAAAACATTTTAAACAAGTAAAAAAATTCCCTAATGATATAACCCTAAAACATTCTACCATAGAATAACATATTCCTGGTTTGTTGAAAAAGATGAACAAACTACCTCTCAAACTCTCCATTAGACTAACAATGCTTAGCTCATGCTTCTGATTCATATTAACACATCTCATATTTTTTGTATGCACCATCTTAAAAAAGCCTATCAATGAGTTATTATGAAAAGAAATGTTAAACAGGTGTTCAGAATCATTATTATATGTTGACCAAACCGAATCTCTACAATTATCTTTCCCTGTACCTCACATTATCTTCCTGGTCTTCTATAGGGAGGAAGTCAGTTGTTATTTTCATATTTATTAATTTATAGGTCAAAGGATTTTATATTTTTTCTATTTTATTCACTGTGTGTAAAGTTGTTCATAGGATCATATGTTTATAAATTATTGTCCTTGTGGGCCATTCCAAGCCCAGGCAATTAGCCCATGTGAGAATCAAATCCTGTACCTTGTACCTATAAATGTGAAAATGCTAACCACTATGTCAACCTTGCACCATTGTAGCCATATTTATATTCTTTAACTATATACATATTTACTTATTCTAATATCTTTCTGTAGACTAGTGTGTGTGTGTTGTACCTCTAATAAGAATTCCAAGGTCAGCACATCCATATAAATAGCAAGCATGTGCTAACTTCAGTGCCATTTTGAGAGTGCAGTCAGAGAGTGAGCATGTATGAGTGTAATAGCTAGCTTGTTTATAAGTTTAGCTACATTGAAGTTATTAAGCCTCAGTCCTAATGTGTTTGTACATAATAAAGTTGCTTGAACAGAACCCATGAAGGCGAGCGACATGGTGTCAGAAGTGGGATTTCAGAGACTGCTATTCAGAGTTACGAGGTGCAGAGATAACAGTGAAGGTAAACTAAGGAACTGAGCACAAAAAGGGCCAGAAACAAACCAAAGGTAATGAAAACTTGCATGAATTATTTATTTTATAAAAAAGATAAAACAGAGCATTTCAAGGGCACAAGCCTCATTATTAAATATGTGAGAGACACAAAAGGTTTATTAATTAAATGAAATGTTTAAAATTAAGATATCTGATAAAATGGTTATCAGAAAAAACACATAAGGGGTTTGAAATTACCTTGGAATTGCAAAACGAGAATGTTTAAAGTAAAACAGGCATGTTTAGAGTAAAACGAGCACAAAACTATAATGGGCATAGAAATAGATTAAATGAACAAATATAATAAGGACAAAAAGGGCACATTAAGCATAAATAAAGCAAGGCAACTGCATATGTTTTGGCAAAGTGCTGTGTTTTGGCATAACTACTATTTCTCATTGTGTTAAGGGCACAACTAGAGCAATTTGAAGTATCTCAAAGTGTGCAAAGTGCTTGCAGTGTGTGCTTAGTACCATGCATTTATTCAGTAGAGTTTATTTGTGTGCAAGGTGGAACTATTTCATGAGCTACAGTCAAAATACAGCCATTTCAAAAAGTTTCTTGTGCTGGGTGTGTCTATTTCCAAAGTGCCTCCATTGCAGAATGTCTCTTGCACTGTAAAAAGTTATTTAGCAAAGTACAACCATTTTGAAAAAGTTTCAGTGTGCTTTGTACAATTTACTCACACAGTGTAGTTGTTTTGAAATGTTTCTTACACTAAGAGGTGATTTCCTACAGTACAGTTATTTCAAGAATATTCCGGGGCTTGAGAGTCTTATTTAGTAAAGTTCAGCTATTCAGAGGCTTGTGCTATTGGGGATAGTTACTAATACAGGCATACATTTCTGGCATATGTATATGTGTGTGTGTTCGTGCATACTTGCAAAAGTCTTCATTGGTATGTGTTAATATGGCAGATGGATTTCAAAAACCATCACCACTTGCATTTGATCAGGATATTGCAGAGAATTAGAGAATATTTGATCAAGAGTACGGTGTTTTTATATAAGTAGCTTATTCTGACAAAGGTGATTGTACCAGGGCATTCATTTTTCTAAACCTAGCTGAGTCAGAGGCCATTGAAAGAGAGCATTCATTTGTGTATGCACCAGCAGTATATGAGGGAGAAGGTGAAAACCGTCATATTGTTGTACAGGCTGAATCAAGGGAAGACCCTGAGTGTTTGAAAAATAAATTCAGGGAAATGTGTATCCCCCAGACAAATATTACATTAGAGATGCATTTGTTTTACACAAGAGATCAGAACCCAGGGGAAACTTTTGCAGTTTACATTAATGACCTTAGAAACAAAGCTAAAACATGTTGGTTTGGTGACTCAAAAGATGAGTTGATAAAGGACAGGCTTGTGTGTGGTATTAATAGCGCTACAGTGAAACATATTTTGCTTTGTGACAGTGATTTAACACCGAGCAAAGCTATTGAGATTTGTCAAATATATAAAGGTACAGAAAGGCATACAAGTATGCTCGCGAGTGATAAAAGCATGATTTCAGCAGGCTCCAGAGCAAATGTAGACAGTATGCAACATGTGACTAGCAGAAGTGGGCCAAGCACATGGTACCTGCTACCCCTACAGGCTCCCCAGGTAAAACCCATAGCTTTCCATCAAGTTCTAAGAAAGAGACTTGCTCAGTGCAGTACAAGGGTGAGTCAGCAAAATCCAAATCCAGCTTTATTGTTAACTGTCGCAATTGTGATGTCAATCATGAATCTAAAAGAAAAAAATGCTTAGCATATGGCCACGTGTAAAAAATGGAACCATTTTCAGAGGTTTTGCAAATCAAGTAAACCTCACACAGTTATAAAGAAGGGTCACTCAAAAAAGCAAGTTGATCATATAGAGAGCTGTAATTCTACTTTCTACATAGATGGTGTATCAATAATTGGTAAAATGGTTTATGCAGAAAATTTGTTGTCAAAAAGTGAAGTGTTTTGTACTGTCCAAATCAATGGTAAAGCCATCAAGCTTAAAGTGGCCACTGGCTCAAAGTGTAATGTTATGTCAGCAAACATTTGCTAAGGTGAGAACTGGTGAACAACTCAATGTGGCTAATTGTGCAAAACGTGTTGCTTATGGAAGTGAAGAAATTCAAACCAAAGGCTCAGTAGTGCTTTCATGTTATTTGGCTAGGAACTGTTACAACTTGTTATTCTATGTAGTCCAAAGACCTGTGCAGTCATTACTGGGTCTCAGAGATAGTTTGAGAATGACTATCCTTTACCAAAGAAGTTCATTATATAAGCACATATCCTATTTCCAATTTTACTGAAGTTATTTTCTCAGTGTATGCTGATGTTTTTGATGACAAGTTTGGCAAACTTCCAGTTGTGTATTCTATGAAGTCAGACCCAGAGGTCAGTCCAGTGGTAAGACCGACAAGAAAAGTTTTGATAGCTATGAAAGATAAAGTGAAAGCTCTCTTGGATAAAATGGTGCAGCAAGGTGTGATTTGTCCAATCACAGAATCAACTGAATGAGTGTTGTCCATGGTAGCAGCCTGCAAAAAAGGCACAAATGAAATCAGAATATGTATTGATCCAAGAGATTTTAACAAAACATTAAAGAGACCACATCAACTAATGCATATAGTCGAGAAAGTCGCATCCCTAATACCAAATGCCACTGTTTTCTCTGTCTTGGATGCAAAAAGTTCATATTGGCAGTAATGCTTGATCACAAATCCTCATTACTGACTACTTTCAGTACCCCATTTGACAGATACAGATTCCTCAGAATGCCATTTGGAATAAATTCTGCAAGTGAAGTATTTCAGCACACAATGGAGCACATTTTTTCAGGTTGTCCTTGTGCTATAATAGTAGAAGATTTATTGGTTGGAAGCAATGGTGAAGCAGAGCATGACAGAAACCTTGAGAGAGTTCTAGTCAGAGCACATAAAGTGAACGTAAAGCTCAATCCTCTGAAATGCAAATTCAGACTTCCAGAAGTTACATATGTAGGTCATTTATTTACTAGTACTGGCTTGCAACCAGACCCATCCAAGCAAGCAGCCATTCTTGAGATGCCAGCTCCAGATAATGTTCAAGCTCTACAATTATTTTCTTGGCATGGTCAACTATTTAGCCAAGCTTATACCAGATTTCAGTGAGTTGACAGCACTTTTGAGAGAGCTGACTTGCAAAAATGTTATATGGTCTTGGCTGGAACAGCACCAGGAAGCATTTGAAGACCTTAAGCAAAATATTGCCACTCCACTATAAGATATTATGTTGTCAATAAACTGGTAACTGTTTCCTGTGATACTTCAAATTTGGTCTTGGCACAGATTTTCTTCAAGACTGCAGACCAGTAGCCTATGCATCTAAATCTCTTAACCAAACTGAAATGCAATATGCTCAAATTGAGAAAGAACTTTTGGCAATAGTATTTGCATGCTCAAAGTTTCATGATTATATCTATGGTCGAGCTATTCAGATTGAAACTGATCACCAACCTCTAGTTACTATTTTAAAGAAGCCTATGCATTCAGCTCCAGCAAGATTACAAATAATGATGCTCAAATTGCAAAAGTACAAATTCAAAATGGTCTCTACAAAAGGCAAACTTCTTTATCTGGCTGATATCTTATCCAGATCACCCAGAAATACAATGGAACAGCTTCATGCAGAGAATTTTGACTTTGATGTCATAAAAGTGTGTACTTTTTCTACCAAGAGTCTTGATGAGCTCAGAGATCATACAAAGACTGATCCAATTTTGCAAAAGCTCAACCGCTACATTACTGTTGGATGACCGTCAAAGCAATCTAGTGTACCACCTGAAGTGCAAACTCCTTACAGAGATGAGATGTTGATGAAACATGCCATTATTTTCAAAGGTCCAAAAATTGTTGTTCCTGCTTCCTTGCAACATGAATATATCCCGATTTTGCATCATGGCCACCCAGGTTCCTAATCTACCAAAAGAAGGGTGAGAGGACTAATATTTGACCTTCTCTAGCAAAAGACATTGATAGAGTACTTTCTTCTTGTTCAGTAATCAATAGTATTAAACCACATTTGAAAAAGACCCACTTCAGCTAAGTCAAGTTCCTGAACTACCTTGACCAACAGTAGCCACTGATATATTTGAGTGGAACAATCAGCATTACTTAGTGCTGGTAGACTCTTATTCAAACTGGTGTGAAATTAATTTACTACCTAATGTAACATCCACTGCTGTTATTACCAAGTAGAAACATCCTTTCCCCATCCATGGTAGTCCACACAAAGGTATTTCTGACAATGGTACCCAAGTTACTAGTTAGTTGTTTCAGAAATTTGCAAAAGAATGGGACTTCTTACATGTCCAGAGTATCCACAGTCAAACGGACTAGCAGAATGTGCAGTACAGAGTGCAAAGCAATTGCTGGAGAAATCAAAGTGTGATAATACAGATGTCTTTTTGAATTTACTTAATCTCAGAAACATACCCCGTGATGATATACTTGGCTCACCTGCTCAGAGACTTATATCTAGGCAAACCAGAACAACATTGTCTATTAGTTCTACTTTGTTGAGGCCTAAAGCTAAGAACAACAGGACAATTAGAGCTCAACTTTTCAGAAAATGTTCTTTCTAGAAGTCCAGTTATGACACTCAAGCAGATTTCTTTGTCAATTGAAAGAAGGAGAGAGAGTGAGAATACAAATGGTGAAAATTTTTGTCCAGATTGGTCAAGTAACATGTATATGTGCTGATCTGAGATCCTACTTCATAGAATTTGAGAGTGTGGAGTACAGGAGAAATCTCAGACATCTTCTTCCTGTATCAGAATTGATATCACAGCATTATCTCTGTGATACAGACTCTAGATCTCAGAACAATCCAGGCAATGTTCCTGTTGCAGAATGTGTCTTACCTTCTATTTCCATTCCTGATGATGCTTCTGATGTCCTCAAAGTTGAACATTCAGCAGAGACAGTCCCAGTTGCTAGACCTAATTCTAATTTCTATGTCACACGATTTTGTCATATTTCCAGACCTAGTGTGAAATACACAGCAACATGGACATAATTGTCTATATGTATTTAGTTCTGTATAATTGCATGACAAAGAATTATTTGTATCAATTGCATGTCAATCAATGTCGTCAATATAGCATGACTCATTTCTCATTGAGGGAGGATGTAGAATAGTGTGTGTGTGTGTGTGTGTGTGTGTGTGTGTGTGGGTGTGTGGGTGTGTGTGTGTGTGTGTGTGTGTGTGTGTGTGTGTGTGTGTGTGTGTGTGTGTGTGTGTGTGTGTGTGTTTTGTACCAGCACAGGCATATAAATAGCAAGCACATGCTAGCTTCAGTGCCATTTTGAGAGTGCAGTCAAAGAGTGAGCACATATAGCTAGTTTGTTAATAACTCTACCTAAGTTAAAGTTATTAAGCCTCAATCCTGATGTGTTTGTACATAATAAAGCTGCTTGAACAGAACCCATGAAGGCTCGTGTATTTTATCCTGACTGGACGAGTGACACTTTATATTTCTGTTTGTATACTATATCTTGTAATATTAATATATTCCTAGGTTTTATATTTTAGCTATAATCCTAGTATAAAATATCATATAATACATTTATATTTATCCTTATATATTTAATACTCTTTAACCTAGGACTACTGTTAGACTCAGTCCTAATGTTTCCTTAAATGTTATGTCTAATAGTATCTGAACAAACAACTGAAAAGTCTCCCATTTTAAGATTCAAACTTTCCATACTAGGATTATAGGAGGTTACTAGGCTATTGGCCCTGAGGCCCTTATAAGCCTAGCCAAGAGTTTAGCCCATATTTAGACAAGCCAGAACCCAGAGCCCCTGTCCAGCAGGGACACAGGTGGAATCCCAGGAGTGTATTTTCTGTTCATAGCTTCATATATTAGTACTAGGCTAACTGCCCTTGTGAGTCATTTTAAGCCTAGCCAATTATCCCTTGTGAGACTCAAATCCTGCACCTTGTGTTTGTAAGGCAAACACGGTAACCATTAGGCCACCCTCCTAACCCTAATCCCATCCAGTTATCCAGGTTCCTCTTAAAAAGGGATAATGAGGTACTCTGCTTGATGTGGGCAGTGAGTCTAGTCCACAGATGGGGGAGTCTTTGGGACACAGATCTGTCCCACCAACAAGTCCTATTGATATCACAGACCAGGTTGAGGTCATGTGTATGGGTTGCTCAAGTGGAGTTTGACTTGTGGATATGCAGCAGTCCCATCAAGGTGGAGTCTGAGATTGCTTTGTATGCCAGACAGAGGTTACCTCTGAGAAGTCTGTATGAAACTGACTAGAGGGACAGGGCTTTTAGCCTATATGTGTAGGGTAGGTGTTTTAAGTCACTGGATTCTCCTGGTGATGAACCTCTGTGGTCTATCCAGCTGCTGCATATACTTTGTGAGGTACATGCCGAAGGGGGCATTGTACTCAATAATTGGCCTTCTAAGGGAAGAATACAAGGATTTTATGACCTCTTTGTCCCTGGATGAGAGACCCTTACTTATGAGCCCCTCTCCTCCTCCCAACAAACACAAATACATGTGAGAGATGCAACTATATAGCCAAACTGGAGGTTGAACTCTCTCAACTCAGGACTGGCAAGACCAGACAGGAGGAAAAGGTAACCACACACACAGCAAACCCAGTCCCACATAGACCTACCACAACTGCAAACCAAACACATAATAACACAAAGACATACTCGGAGGCTCTAACAAAAAACTTCCCAAAACAACAGAGGCTCCCAAAGCAGACACCCAAAAATCCACCACCTCAAAACATAACACATGCAACACATACTTCAATAAATCAGTGTGTCAAACAATCACAGCCCTTAAGGCCAAACACCATGCCTGATACACTAGTAATAGGTGACTCTATAGTCAGACACACTGACTTTCCGCTTACCAGGCTGAACAAGGAGAGGGTAATGGTGAGCTGCCTATCGGGAACTAGGATCCGCCACATAACACACGCACTCAGGTCACTCCAAAGCAAGTACAAATATGACTCTGTCATTGTCCATGCCGGCGTGAATGACCTGAGACATACCTCCCTGGACTACATGAAAAGAGACATAGAGGAGCTCTCCGATTATGTAGCCCAGGCTGGTATGACCCTGACCCTGAGCAGCATCTTGCCCTCACCAAGAATGATGCCACAATACAAAGACAAGATGATCAGCTTTAATAATTGGCTCAAATACTGGTGTCATTCTAGGAGGATCCAATGTCTGTCTGCTTGGGATGACATGCTGGACAAGCCACGCTGCTTTGCAAGGGATGGCTTGCATCTGTCACCACTGGGCTTCCGGATATTGGCTAAGGCTCTTGCCACCCCCATAGTGCCTTTTTTAGGCAAGGCTCAAAAGACAAACCCACCTCCTTAGAAAACAAAAATGGAAAAAAATTAAGGGTAATGCTGCTCAACACCAGAAGTCTAAATCTCAAGATGCAGGCTCTCGAAGCACTCCTGAGTATGGAGAACATCGATGTCTGTGCAGTAACTGAGACCTGGTTCAAGGCTCCTGAGAGCACCCCAGCACTACCAAGCTATACCTCGTATCATGCTTTTCGGCCCCAAAACTCGGGCCAAACCAAAATGGGAGGGGGAGTGTCCATATTCATCAAGGACACCCACACCTCCAGATTAGTGGCAACACATGAAGCATCAGAGACCATCCAGGTACAACTAACCGTAGGCAAAACTGCTATACAACTGGTAGCATGTTACAGACCACCCTCCCAATCTCAGGAACCCTATTCAGCCTTCCTGAAGACATTGGAGGATATGAATGTCTCACCAAACACCATCATATTGGGAGACTTCAACTACCCTAACATAGACTGGGTGCATTATTCTAGCCCAATCACCCTAGCCCAAAGGTTCCTGGAATTCATAAATTCAAATGCAATGGAACAGCTAGTCACCTCTCCCACAAGGGGAGATAATATACTAGACCTGATCATCACAAACATGGGGAAAAAGTGCTCCACACCAGAAGTATACCCCTCACTAGTGAGATCTGACCACAAACTAATCACCCTTGATATACATATCCCACCTCCACCCCAACACAAAAGACTACAGTGAAAAACTTCTCAAAAGCCGACTTTACACTTCTTAAAACTGAGATGGTATCCTTTAAGCCCACTGGGCCAGTGGAAACCACATCCCACAATGCAGAATCCTTCACAAATGCTTTCTACGGACATCTCCAAGAATGCATGGATCATGCAATCCCAAATAAAACCAAGAACCTCTCCACCAAGGGCAGGCGTCCTGTCTGGTGGACCCCAGCCATAAACAAATTGTATAACAAAAGAAGGAAGCTACTGCACGACAGAGCAAAATCCCATAAAGAGAAGGCATCTCTGATCAGCACTAGTAAAAAGCTACGTTCTCTCATAAAAACATCCAAGGCCAATTTTGAGAGAAAAATCGCTACGGACACAAAAGATAACCACAAGGCCTTCTTCCGCTATGTTAGAAACCTGGGCGGAAACTCTCAGATATGTTCAGAGTTAGTTCACAATGACAAAAAATACACTGAACCCACAGATATTGCCAACATTCTGGCAGACAGGTTCAGTGCAAATTTCTCCCCTCCCTCACCCCCAAAAGAAGAAATGCTTATCCCAGCTGAATGTAACCTCCCTGTCATATCAGATGTCCAGGTGAGAACCACCCTCAGCAAAGCTAAAAACACAGCATCAATGGGACCTGATGGTATCCTGGGTTGCGTGCTACGTGAACTCCAAGAGGAGCTAAACCCACACATAAAAATGCTATTTAACCTTAGCCTTACTACAGGATATGTACCTGAACACTGGCATACAGCAACAGTAGTCCCACTCCACAAAGGAGGCACCTCTACAGACCCTGGTAACTACTACCCCATAAGCTTAACCAGCCTGGTCTGCAAAGCTATGGAAAGAATCATTATGGAACTCATAAACAGAGACATTGGGAACTTACAGACACTTGATCCCACCCAGTTCAGCTTTGTAAAGGGCAGATCCTGCCTTTTGAACCTGGTTGACTTTTTCGAAACAGTCACTAGAGCCATTGACGAGGGAAAAGAAGTCCATACAGCCTACCTGGACTTGGCTAAAGCTTTCGACACAATACCCCACTCAGGCATCATAGACAAGCTCAACAGCTTAAATGTAAATCCATATGTCACAAGATGGGTTGCAAACTGGCTAAAGGATAGAACCCATAAAGTCAAAATCACTGGAGCCATGTCAGACTCAAAGCCAGTCACAAGTGGTGTCCCACAGGGCTCTGTCCTGGGACCCCTCTTGTTTGGCATTTATTTCTCAGATGTGAAAGCAAACATGGGAGGGTTGTGGCTGACAAAGTTCGCAGATGACTGCAAACTAAGCGCCATAGTCGATACACCAGCTGACACATACATCCTACAGAAAGGCCTCACTGAAACGGACAACTGGTGCCGGAGTCATGGCCTTAAACTAAATGCCAAAAAATGTATAGTCATCCCCTTTGGGAAAAACAAAGTACCCACAAATTATCACATAGACAGTAACCCACTGAGTACGGAAAAAGTAATCAGAGACCTGGGGACCCAAGTCGATAGTGACCTCTCATTTGACACCCACGTTGCCAAAGTGGTTAGAAAGACTTTCTACCTTGCCCACCCTGTCATGAAGGGATTCACATCCAGATCAAAGGAGGTCATTGTACCCCTATACTCCTCCCTTATCAGGCCCATGATTGAGTACAATGCCCCATTTGGTATGTACCTCACCCGGCACTTGCAACAGCTAGAGAGACCCCAAAAGTACCTCACCAAGAGAATCAAGGGTCTCCAACATATGTCATATGCTGCCAGACTAAAGAAACTCCAGCTCTATTCAGTAGCATACCGCCTACTCAGAGGTGATCTGTGCTTGACGTACAAGGCCATGTCCAATCAGGAATTGATGGACATGCTCCACCTCAAAAAATCCAAATCCATCAGAACCACGAGAGCTAAAGATTTAAACCTCAGCACAAATATGAATAGGACATGCTGGAGGGACAGATTCATAACTCAGAGACGTCCCATACTCTGGAACAGAATCCCAGTTCATTTTAGGCAGAGCCCCTCACTAACTCTCTTCAAGAGAAAACTTGACGAGTGGATGGGAGATCGTAGGCTTACCCCAGGGGTCATCTCTGTGTCACTACTAGACAGAGGCACAGTAAACTAATTCTATTATGTAAGGGGGTCTTCACTGTGTCACTACTAGACAGAGGCACAGTATTCTAAATCTATTCTGTACACTTGTGTACCATTACATGGGGTGGCGAAAGCCACATCACTATGGCTAGGCTTAGAAATACCCCAGGGCAGATAGCCTAGTACTAAACTATGAAACTATGAAACTAAATTGTTTTGAGATATTAAGCTTTGTTATCATTAAAAAGCGACAATAACAGAGAAACACAATCGTACATTTTTTATCAGAAGTGTATTTCTATAGGCTATTATACAAATTATTATTTTGGTATACTGCAAGCATTCAGAACTATATAATAACTGACAGTGGTTTAGAATGCAATTCACTGTCTTTTGATTATTATCCAACTTGTATTCATCGGCATCTTAGCATATGATTCAAAATATTATGATTATTTACTTTTAGACAGGAAGAAGTAACCTGGACAAATTTTAGAATTTTCAGAACTCCTGGAGCATCACAAAAGTGCTCATGACTCTAAGCTGTTCTGAGCTGGTTTTCATAAGGGCTTGAAAATCAACAGTCCATCAGCTACAATTCACATAAAAACACTTGCAAGTGAATCCAAGCCACCTGTACATTACACATCAATCCCCAAACCCCTCCAAACTACCAAAAAAACCCCAAAAAACAAAAAAAAAACCCAAAAAACATTTCAAAATATTTTGACCACTAAAAAGCTATTTGTACATTTAATGATTCAGTAAGTACTATTTGTATGAGATGTTTAATATACAGCAGACTGTCATTTTTAAAGGAGACATAGCATATAAACTTGCATTAAAAGAATGACAATTATGTGTGATCCAGGTTTAACTTGTAAAAGTGTGAATGTTACTCTAATTATTTGATCTCATTCTAATAACTTTTATATATGTAAAAAGCTATATATTTTTAGACTTTGTTTATAACATAGCATGTCTTTCCTGGGTGCTATAACATGTCAGTAGCAACTGCTGGACCGTTTAAAGTACCCAGAATGTAACTTAACATGACTCTGTAGTGTCATTTGTTTCATCTTGTATTATCTTTAATAGTACATTACTCAGCTATGCCAAGATACCAGAAAGTGTGCCACCTAACATAAGTTTCATCATATTAATGATTAACTTTAAATAAAATGAATAGTTTAACCTTTTAAACTTTAAGTGAAAATAAGTGGCTTTAATTTTATATATAGCTAAAAAAATCAAACTCTAACATTTTTAAAAGGGAACTAGTAACCATTTGAAGTAGGGAAAGAAAGAAAGAAAGAATGAAAAATGATTTACCTTGTAAAAAGTAGCATTCAGCACCTATTCATAAGTACTAAAGTATTCTTTAAATTAATAAGAATTTATAACCATAAAATTCACTGATTTTTTTACTGTTTTTGTCTCTTATTAACCAACCTTCTCTTGTTGCATTTCTCTTCAATGAAGTTGACAGAGTCCAGTCCATTTTTTTCTATTTATTCTAGGATTTTATTTTTCTGTATAAAGTCCATTGCATCTTCCAAGGTGTTAAAAATCTTCTTTCCTTATGGAAGGTGATTCCTTATTTTTGCTGGAAACAAGCTTTGTGGTTTGATATTATTTTTCTTTAAGCATTTAACAAGTAGCAGAAATGCATTTCTCTTTGATATCACTAATGTTGAATAGTCTTTGTCAAATCCTATAGTATTTTCTTTTAATTTTAACTGAAAAATTAGTCCATCAGCTTTTAAGACTAAATCTATCTTCACTTGAGAAAAATATTACAATCTGACCTTTGTGAAGGTGGGTTTCTTTTTAAAGATGAGTTGGAAAGAGATCTGTGTGCCCTTTTGGTGCCAAAGGAAAAAGCTTCAGACAGGCTCAAAGTTGTAAGCATCCAGGTATTAAGGAACTGAATGATACTGTCTCCCTCATCTTTTTCAGGAGTCCCGTAAATCCTGATATTATTCCTTCTAGATCTGTTCTCTAAGTCTTCTATTTATTCCTGGAATAAGTTGTTTTGTATTAGAAGAAATGCAGTGTTGTTCTCATTTTCAAGTAATCCTCCATCACAGTCAGACATGGCCTCTTCTATACTCGAGAGCTGTGGTGATTGTTTTTTAAGAGACTCACTCAACTTGTTTTTTTTTTTACATTCCTATTTAAAACTGTCCATTTTGCTTTCTAATCTATCTGTCTTTACAGATAACTCACTGATGTTACTTAGTAATAGCCTGTATTTCTTTTTTTCATAGTACTGTCCTGCACTCTGGGCTTAGAGTGGCTCATGCTGAAACAATTAGTTCTTTCTAGTTTTCTTGTCGGGAAAAAAAGCAATTAAAAGAGTTTCAAACTTGTAATTTTTTTTGTGTAATAAATCTTTCAGCAGAATCCATCAAGTTTTGAAATGTTCTGTTTGAGCTTTTTTTATTAAAAATCATGTCTGAGATCTTAAAATGAAGCAGAGCTAAAACAGTGCAGTTAACTGCTCATCATCTTGGGCATACCCCATCTCTTGCATTCTTTATTGACTTAAAAAGGCATTTGCCTGTGCATGAAGGGTGCCTATTGAAAGACTGAGAACCATAAGTGTGATCCTCAGAATAGTAAGACTTTAATCATGATTAGAGGGCATGTATTTTAACTCCAATATTAGAAGATCATGGACTATTTCTCCTGCTCCAAGGTACAGCCCCCTCTGTAAAAATGCCTTAAAGGTATAGCAGTGAGTTTCAGAATTCATTGTTTTTCTTGCAGTTCCATTTTTATTTTTGAAGTGTCTGGGCTTGAAGAATTAGATGTCACACTACTGCCTATACACACCACTGCCTCTTGGAACAGATTTAGCTCTTAGGTCTTCTCATACAACATGAGGATGACTTAGCCTCTTTAACTGTTTAGTCTCAGCAAAAATACAAAAAAATAAATCACTTCCAGTCAAGCATCCATTTCCTCAGGAGTAACCCTGAATCAGTCCATAGTGAAATCTACTTTAATTTTGTATAGATGGGGTCAGCCCATAACCCAATTTACTCTTATTTTTTCCGATAAAGTTATCTTTGAGCTGCTTAACCAGGCTGGTATACTTTCAAGTATGACATAGCTATTATCAGAAGATCATTAAATGTTGAATCACTCCAATTCATTCCAAAAAAAAGAGTTTACAAACCATCTGTTTTCACTTTCAGATAAATTGGTAGCAGTAAACTCATGAAAAGCAATACCAAAAACAATAATATTCAGGTTGATAAGACATGTCCTCCATGTAAACATATCAGACAAGTAGTGTAGCAGGTCACTAATCCTCCAAATCGTGTATCTAAATGTAGATCCTTGGAACAAGTCTTAATCACCTTCACATATATTGTTAGTTCTATTAGAAGGGTGGTCACCTAAACATTTTTTAAGAATTCTGCAAGGTAGCACAGCCTACTCCTCATCTGTTAACAGCAATCTCATTCACATTTGGAATATGACCTTGCATCTTCACTTGAAGTCCCACCTTTGTTATGATGAACCGTTTCTACAATAATCTTAACTAAGCAGCGGAGGCCTTCCTGGGAGCTGTACAGTGCAGTTTACTTTACAAGCTAGAAGACATTTCATGTCTCATGGTATATGGCTGCTGCCTAATTGTTTGTTGAAATGATGTTTTTCAGAATTAAGAGGGAGAACATGAATCAGCACACTTTGAACAGAGGGGTGTTCCTGAGTGACAGCCCCTTGCTATTGTCTGGACTACGTTTTGTTATATCATCTATAACAAACATTTTGAATAAATTTCAACAGGTAGGCAGTATCTTGCCTGGATGTCTGGGACCCATAGATTCCCTAAGTCATCTGGTCTCCTCTGAGTGTAAGCATTTTATGTTATTTAAAAAAGTCTTATCTTGTCCTCCCTCAAGAAACCACACATGGAATCTTACAGCCAGGAGAGGTACCAATGAATCTCTCACCTCCTCTTTCAAGGCAGGTTTACTGAGAAAGGGATTTATTTTAAAGTTAACTTGTATAGTTTTATTTTTTCCCTAGGGTTATTTGTTCCTCTGACTGCCAACCATTGATCCACCCCTCTGGTGGATTCAAGCCTTTTAATTCCTAGGGGGTTCAGGAAATCCCCTTACAGATCCCATACAGTGAGGGCCATTCAGATGAGCCATCATGCATGCAAACATCTGAGAGTTTGTTTCTTGGCCCAGATTTATTGTTTAGCCCAAATTCCTCCCATTAGGTGGTGGCTGGGCATTTACATCACTGTAGGGGCCACCTATGGCCATCTATAAACTCACATCACTCCTTCACATGGCAGTCAAGAAATACTGCTGCTGGCTTGGATGAACAAATCCAGATCTCCCCTGCATTATGTCCCAAATATTCAACTCTATTCCTGCCTATGTTCAAATTGGGATAGGAGGACCTTACTCCCTCTATGTGACTGGTGGAGTTACATCTTCTTTTTGCATGACCTTTTCAGTTCTTGTCTGTTACTGTACAGCTTGATAACATGGGAGTTGTGATGGGACATACTTGGCAACTTACTCTCATAACATTTTGGGGAGTCACTAGAGCTGACGTCACAGTTGAGTGTGCTATTTGGATTTTGTTGTTTGTCTTGTCAGTGTTTTTTTGTCTAAGTCTCTCTCAGTTGTACCATTTGACCTCTTGGGATTACAACAGTCATATACAGACATTCCAACACATTTTATTTATGTAGCACAGTGTGGGTAACAGTGCTTACTTTAAAAGTAGTATTAAGTGATTGCAACTCTACATTACCATATTATACCAGAGTGAACACATGCAGTCCAGCAGTTAGACCCTTATTGTCAGGCTATTATGCTTTTATTTACATACAACCTATACGAGACTCTTCCTGTCCTATTCTCTGGTGTATGCAGTACATGCCTTAAACAATACAGGTTTTATACCAGCAATTAACTTACTACTACTTTTAGATTTATTTCCTATGACAGTACATGCTAACCTGCCTCACGTTGCAACCGCTGCAGTCTACAGCCATGGGCTTCCTGGTTCGCAGCCCGCTCACCTGCTACTGTGAAAAACTTAAGAGGAATATTTTGCCATACCTATCCATAATATACATGAGCTGGCAATTATTAAACAGGTAGTGGACTGATACTTACATACAGCTGGGACATCCCATGTCCTCCTAGCCTCTTGGATCCCCTGATCCAAGAGATCCCCCTTTCTCTGCTATAGGTCGGAATAGTGATGCCTGACCTGCTCACCAGTTCTGGGTATGCCAGTGGCATATGGCCATGGGCGAGATTGTCCCAGGCTTCTGCTTTGTATTGGGAACCCTGGTAATGGCCCTCCAGCAGTCTCTGGTCATGGTCTTTCACAAGGAGTCCTGCCATGACTCTGGACTCCTGGATGCCCCAGCTCTGTGCCCAAAAGCACACACCCTCTCCCATTCCAGATATAGTGTCTACAAGGGGAAGCTACAACCAGTTATGAGATGTATTCCCGCCTGTTCAGTTTAAATAGGGCTGGTTTCCCACACTTTACCATGATTGGATGGTTTTGAAAATGCTAATCTATGGGCAAACCTGCTTACCTAAGGTTGGAATTGCTTACAGGGGTATACGAATGGGTTGACTGGCTTAGCTGGCCTACATAATGCTTACACCTACTAAGCTGGGCTGTGCAATGCTTAGTGTTGCTTAATATTTGATTTGCATTATATTTGCATTCTGGCATTGATATATTATTCATTACATGTTATATATGTGTTTGGTATCCATGATTCATGTGTACATACACTGTATGGGGTCTTTGTGTTTATTAGGGGATTTCAACATTTTATTACAATGACACTTCACATCTGGGCTTAATGCAGTACTCCAGTTCATATATTTATGTCCTGTAGTAGGTTATACAATATAAAAGAGTATATAGATTCCTTTCACATGCTCAGTTTGTATTTTCTATAGTGAGGATCTGTTTGGTGATACCTCAGTCTTATGTACTGTTGTGATGGCTTAGTGGTTAACTGATGTGACTATAGTGTACAGAGTCCTGGGTTCAAGACCTGCAAAGGCTGTTTATTTTTTTCTGGTCAGAACAGCGGCTGATGCATACAGAGTGATTAAGGCACTTTTAAGCAATTGTAAGTGGGTTTGCATGGGTTTGCATGAAGGTAAGCAATGCTAATGTCCGGTTAAAGATGCTTACAGAGAGTTAGCCTCAATATTGCTTAACCTGTGTGCGCATTGCTTACTCCCAGGCAAATGGGCTTACACTCGCTTAATACTGCTTAAATATGTTTACTCCCACTTACTACTGCTTAAATATGCTTAATCTTGCTTACTAGTACTTACACCCACTTACCACCGCACTAATTTAGACACTAATGTCTAATGGTTCTTGGGAAAGTGGTGTATTTGGAAACTGTATGGACTTCATTCATTACACATTTTACCTTCCATTTGTATCCCTAATTCCTGTGTACATATACTGTATGGGGCACTTGTGGTTATCTGTGGACTTTGCAACATTATGACAATGACACCTCACATTTGTATTTAATGCAGTACTCCAGTTCACAAATACATGTTATGCCGCAGGTTATGCAACAAAATAAATTGATCATAAAGTGATTTGACATGGAAAATGGATTTTACTGGAGTGAGACTTGAACCGGGAATGACTGCTCGTAAGGCAAATGCTCTGCCCACTACATTATTGCTGTACTGCTTCCTTTGCATATATCTTGATTTTTATCCCCTTGTGCCATTTAAGCTTCATTAACCGTAGCTAAGCGATGGGCAAACCCGCGCAACTACAGTTAAATTTAATCTGTTTTATAAAAAAAAACGTCTTTATATTTAATGTTTTAACTATTGCTCTTGTAAACTTGGGGGGATGTTGCTGGGGGTATGCGAACACCTATGAGTGGTCTCACTCATTCTTATTCATACACTGCTGTTCTTCATTGCAGGGGCGTGTATATTCTGAGAGCTCTGCTCTCAGACACACCCCCTGCACTTGCACATGCTCTGTGTCAGTTTAGGAGCTCAGGCAGGGCACCTTCATTAATATGCATGGCGCGCTGCCATCCTGCTCCTAAATGGCCGCTTTCATGCAGGACTAAGCTAGTCCCGCATGGAAGGACAGTGAATCCGGGGGACTAATTTTATGTCTGTTTGCACATCTAATTGCCTCAACTAAACTTCTTCTTCTTCTTTCGGCTGCTCCTGTTAGGGGTCGCCACAGCAGATCAACTGTTTCCATTTCTTCCTGTCCTCTGCATCTTGCTCTGTCACACCAACCGCCTGCATGTCCTCTCTCACCACATCCATAAACCTTATCTTAGGCCTTCCTCTTTTCCTGTTACCTGGCAGCTTCATCCTTAGCTTTTTTTTCTTAATATACTCTGCATCCCTCCTCAGCACATGTCCAAACCAACGTAATCTTGCCTCTCTGGCTTTGTCTCCAAACCTTCCAATCTGGGCTGACCCTCTAATATACTTATTCATAATCCTGTCCATCCTTGTCACACCCAGTGCAAATCTTAACATCTTCAACTCTGCCACGTCAAGCTCTGACTCCTGCCTTTTTGTCAATGCCACTGTCTCCAACCCGTATAACATAGCTGGTCTCACTACCCTCTTTTAGACCTTCCCTTTCACACTTACTGGTACTCGTCTGTCACAAATCAGTCCTGAAACTCTTCTC
>NC_056729.1:90713463-90750963 GCF_019279795.1 Protopterus annectens | reverse complement strand
CACCTAAAATCTGACACCTAACCCTACACTAAACTATGCACACACCAATAACTATCCACTTACCTTAACCCAAACCCTAACCCTAAGGTCCATCACTATCGCACACTCACCTCACCCACTCCCTAACCCTAACTCACCTAAGCCCGCCCTAACCCTCATGTCCACACAATCGCACACATACCTAAAATGAGCCCTAACCCTAACTCAACTAACCCACCCTAACACTCACATCCACACAATCTCACACTTACCTGAACCCGACCGGTAACTTTCCACCACAGCACTGAAAATACCAAAGCAACAGAAACGGACAACCAAATTCTTTCCCTAGGAAAAAATTTGGGTTTCTGTTGCTTCGATATTTTGAACATTCACTAAAATAAGGTTGATAAGTCAGCGTTCGCTTGTTTAAGCGTTCGCTGATCTAATATAGACTCTAAATGGAGTAATGTATCAATTGTCTTAGCTAGCTCAAAGTAAGCAGAATGTACTGTCTTTCCTTCATCTACTGCCTTGGTGCCCTTCTCAAAGGTTTCCACCAGGTAAAGTAAGCATGGCCTGCACTTTGATAAAACCAAACTGGGTTGTGTCTGGTATCTGAAGGTTTCCTATGTCATTATTAATCATTTCTATGTTCATTCTTTTCATGGCCATGCGTATAAGACTAGTCATAGTAATGGGTCTAAAATTCTCAAGATCTGTTGATGGTCTGGCCTTGTGCAACAGGATGACCAGCCCAGCCTCCTATTCATGTGGCACAAAGCCCATATAGAGGCTATGGTTGAATATCAACACCAGGCCCTAATAAGGCATATTTTAGGCTATTTTTGATGCACCCTGGGATATTTTCAGGGCCCATTGAAGCTGTATTCATGACCTTAGAGAGTGCATCTAATACTTGCTCCCTAATGATAACTGGATAGATTATGTTAGCTGGTATTTTTTGGGGGGAGGGGGTGTTGCAAGTGTGGGGGTAAAGTTAGGGCTGAGTTTGTTAGCCAGAAGAATTTCTATATGTCTCTGTTCTGTGAATGTGGCTCCATGTACCGACAGTTTGGTACACTGCTGCATGCTGCCTTTGAGGTTTCAAACAGGTAAAAAAGGCCTTATGGCTGTCCTTGGACTGGACTGCTATATTTCTTCCAACTTTGCTTGGACTTAATTAGTCCTCTTACTTGTTTGTTCAGTTTATTGAGAGAGTTTTTTCTTTCTTAGTGTTACACTAACTTAGTATAGTGGTGGTGCTGTGGTAGCATTGTTGCCTCACAGTAAGACGTTGTCCTGTTCAATTCTCAGCTAGAGCATCTTCTGTGTGGAGACATGCGTGAATGGGCATACCTTCATTGAAGGTTGTGCATCAGGGCCAGCAACTCGGCATGTAAAAATATACTGACAATCATTAGCGGACCGGAGTTCCACTGTGGCGACCCCTAACCGGGAAAAAGCCGAAAGACACAACAAGTGTTACACTAACTTATTTTAGCTATGACTTTTTTTCTTTTGTTGTAAAGCCTCTTTAATTTTGAATTCCACCAGGCTTGCTGTGGTTACAGAATTCATTCTTATTTCAAAACAGACTGCTTTGTGGTCTGACCTTACTAAAGAGAACACAACATGGGGGGGGGGGGGTCATGCCTCTCAACTGTCCAGATTTTCTCAGAATGTCCAGATTTTGTGGCTCATATATTTGGTCTGTTCCTCATAAAATTTGTGATTTTCTGGAAAATCACTGGGGTGATCATAAGTATGGTATTTGGTTGAATGGTGAGTGTCTCCAATAGATCTAAGTATGAGCTCTAGGTTTACATGAGACATAGAAGGTGGCCTATAGCTTGTTAGAATATAGTGTAGGACTTTGTCTATGGCAATTTGGATGTGTAAGAACTCCAGTGGTTTGCTCTTTTTAACCAACCTAGTGATAAATTGTTATAGCCAATAACCAGAAGTTAGAATCACACCCTATACCTTGTATCTGTGAAATAAAGACCTTAACCATTATTCCAAATCCTCCCCCATTATTACAAAACATATTCAGACCCAGATTCACCCCACTATGTGTCACAGCTGTGGCAAATAATCTCATGAAATGACAAAGAATAGCATTCAATAATGTTGGTCTCTAAAACCTTTAAAAAAGTCACCATACAATACAAATGCAAACTATTAGCACATTGTGCAACTCCTGTTATAACTGGTTAAAACTTTAGTCCCTGTGAGAAGCATTCAGACTGTACCATTGGTAACCCTCCTGCATCTTAACCCTGAGTCTACATGTTTTATTTACTTATTTCAGTATTTCCGGAAACTAAAAGGTAATTATTTTCTGTCAAAAGCCATAAAGTATTTATATATATAAAAATACATCTAAAACAAATAAATAAACAAGTGTCTTATATATATATATATATATATATATGTGTGTGTGTGTGTGTGTGTGTGTGTGTGTGTGTGTGTGTGTATGTTTATGTGTATGCATAAAGAAAACAAGTCTGCCCCCCCAAACAAAAAAATCATGTCAGCAAAGCTTTAAGTTTTAAAACACTGGTTAAAGATGCCTGCTCATAAACCTGGCCAATACATCACATTAAGCATAAGTTGCCACACCAACTCTCTTTTTTCAAGTAGCAAAGGCCATGCCCCACCTCTATCACTAACTTTAAGGGCTTCTAATACAAAAAAAATGAAAAATATCTGTGACACCCGTGCACTGGCCCAGCAATCAAAGGAGCCTTAATCCTCACCCCTAACACCAGTGAGGGGCATCCACACAGGGGAGGATAACAAATACACACACCATAAAGTACAATTCCCCTTAAGAGTACACAGAGATCACAGTCAGTCTGGGGTTGGTTTCTCCCTTTCTCTCCGGATCCCCAATAAGACTCCCCACTGGCACAGCTATAGGGTCCAGATCTCAGCCTAGTAGGCAAGCTAAAACCTCCAGCACCTTCTCTGTCCAAAAAGTGCTTCATGTCCTTGCCCAAGTAGCTGACACACACACACTTTGACATAAGAGTTATATACAACCACACAGACACTCCTGGGGAAGGCTGGCACAGGTTCTCCAGCTGTGCCCCATGTGCCCAGACTATATGGGAGAAATCACTGCCACCACCCACTATTTATCAACTACTAAAAAGGCCCTTATCAAAGGGTGTCCAATTCTAATGTGTAATATTATAACCAAATGGGAAGTGTAACTGAACAGTCAAGGCTAATTTGGAGTGACTTTGTACAGTATCACTATATATATATATATATATATATATATATATATATATATATATATATATGTGTGTGTGTGTGTGTGTGTGTGTGTGTTTGTGTGTGTGCGTGTGTGTGCAATGTACTCTACAGCTTAAATTATCTCTACACAAAACAGCCACAGTTGAAAGGTTTAAAAATATTTAATAATAAATAAGAAGACCACAAGATAATACTTCTTACTACACAGTGCTATTCAAGAGTTCAGAGATCACAGAGAAATACTTAAAATAATAAGTAGAAAAGTTCTGACATCAATACAGAAAAACAACTGTCTAATCTTCCTATTTCCTAGCTATTTCTAAGAGAAACACTGAAGTCTAAGATCCTACTTACATACAGAACACAGGCAGATATTGGTGAGGTGGATGTTCTCAAGACAAAATGCTAAATGCTCTGAGTCTCTCTGTCCTTAAATTGATAACACAGTACCACTGACTCATTTTAAATTACATCATTTCTCCTTAGTTCCCAGGCTAACAGAAACTGCATTTACATTGCTTTGATCTTGCACCTGGTCAGGCAACTACAGTAATTAAAGACATTATTCATGCAAATTCTAGCAATTAACTCTGGTCTCAAAACAATAGCAAGGATTCCTTCATCCAAACATCTCGGATCCGAGTTTGAGATCAAAGAATTATACAATGGTTGACTTATCAGCTTTCCTCCAGCAGAGTGCAATTTGGTTAAATTTTTGAAGTTCAACATTTAACAAAGAGAACAAGCACGTGGCTTATATTAATATTTACAAATGACAGAATTATCTAGAAAATCCTATCTAGTTAGGCTGGCAACCTTCACATATCTTCACAATATGATTCTCAAATTCAACACAATGTTTAGACAGAACACTTGTGTTGTTCTTAATTTTAATATCCCTCAAGTGCTCATAAATACGGCTCCTAAATTTTCTTTCTGTTTTCCCAGTATAGAAACATGTGCAAGACATACACAATGCACAATACAGCATTTTCTCTATATTACACGTAAACTTACCAGCGGTTTAAATTTATAACCATTAATTGTAATTTCACCCATGTGCAAAATATGCACACAATAGGAACAAAAAACACATTTCTTCATCCATCCATCTACAATGGACCTAATATTTTTCTCAAACAAATCCTTTAAATTATTACCCCTCCAGTAAATAATAACTGGTCCATCATTAATTTTACCCCTAATCTCCCTGTCATATTTCAACACCTGCCAGTTCTTCACAAATATATTATTTTTCTACTTGAGCTATTAAATAACTAAATTAAGGCACTTTTATATGTTTTATATCACTATTACAGTCACTACCCCCATTCCATGATGTGGGATTATCAGATCGAATATCTCTAATCATGGCCACAATACTCGGGGTACCTTGGGGTCCTGTGTCACCCACCCAGGAAACAACATTACCCAGAATAGGCTTAAAGAACCCCCTTTCCCTTTTATTCACAACTTCAAGCATAATCTCATTAACCAACCTGGTACCCTTCAATACATCACATTCAGCCAGAAATAAATCAAATGTTGACACCATTCTGACTGCACATACAAACTGTCCCTTTAAGACAACCCACTTCTGTTTAGATGGGTGGGCAATGGAAAAGTGAAGAAAACTGTTTGAGTAGGTTTCTTTCCTAAATATTGAAGAAATGAACCTATCATTAACCTTATCCTTACAAAGCAAAACATCCAAAAACGAGAGCCTCTCCTCATTCACACAGTGGGTAAACTTCAGAAAATTCATTGTGCCATTAATATACTCTAAAAATAACTCAATCTCATATTTTGGGCCTTCCCATACAAGAAATAAATCATCCAAAAATCTTGTGTATAGTTGACAGTACTGAAAAACCTAGAATCAAACAAGTATAGCTTCTCCCATTGAAGCATTACAATATTAGCATACAGTCCCCTACATGCTGAACCGATTGCAACACCCTCCTTTTGTAGTAACAATTCCTTCTCAAAAAGAATAAAATTATTCATCAAGACTATTTCCAACAGGTATTCATACAAATTAATCTCCGACTGTGGGATCCCTTTAGCAAACAGGTAGTCACATAACCACTCCACCCCAAGTCCATGTGGGATGACTGAATATAAATCCTTTATGTTGACCATTATAAAAATATATTCATCCTTATATACCACTTGATCCAATTTATCCCAAAATGCCCATGAGTCATTACAAATGAAGGACTCTGCCATCACATAACCCTTCAACTTAATATCAAGAAATTTTACCAGTGGATATGTTATGGAACCTCTAGCATCCACTATTGGATGCATGGGGAGTTTTTCAATGTTTTTATGCAATTTGGGAAGCCCAAAAATAATAGGGGTAATGGGTGAGTGAACCAATAAATAGTTAAGTTCACTCAATGAAATACTGCCCTCAATAAAGAGATCATTCAAAGCACCCCTAATTGGTCTATAAGCATTGAACTGGGCTCATTAGTTGTGCCGTTAAGAGTCACCCTCATTTTCATTACATGATCACACCTATCCATTATTACAAACCCTCCCCTTTTAACAGGCTTCATAATTCTGATGGGCTTATTACATCTCAGACTTTTTAAACTCATCCTTTCAGACTGGTTAACATTAGTAAATGGTGGTAAATTATATATATGAATACTCCCTACATCAATCTCACATAATTTTTCAAACAGTTCCGGTGAGGGATGTAATGGAGGTTTAAAGGTGCTAGGAATTGCTAAAGGGTTAGTAATACTATGCACATTATGAAGCATAATTTCAAAATTGAGTTTCCTAACATATTGTTTCAAATCAGTTGTATTAGCCACATCAATAGACCTACTTGAAATGAATGTGAAACCTTTTGCAAACAAATCACAACAGTTTCTATCAATAGAAACTGAAGAAAAATTAAACACTTTAAAATCATGACCACTATTGTAACAATTTGAAATAGGTAGTAAAACATTACCCAGGATTTACTAATCTTCCATGTAAGACTAGATTAGTCTTACACGGAAGCACCAGTCTAAGAGTATGATGGCAGCGTGCCATGCATATCAATGAGGGTGCGCTTCCTCAACTCTAAAGCTTACACGGAGCGTGGATGAGTGTAGGGGGCGTGTCGGACTGCTGAGCAGTCCAATCATCCACGCCCCTGCAATGAAGAAACTCGAGAAATGTCGACTTACATGAGCGAGTCTGCTCACATGAGTGCAGTGTAACACTACACTCCCCCATATGTTAAACCACGTACAAATGTAAAAATTAAAAGAAATTTTTTTTTGGTTTTATTTCCAATATAGCTGCTCGTATTGGCGCAGGTTTGCGTGGGTTTGCCCATTGCTTAGCTACAGTTAGCAGCTTAGACACCAAAGAGGATAATAAGAAAAATATATGCAACTTAAGCAAAATAGCGATAGCGTAGTTGTTAGAGCCTTCGCACAAAGAGGAGGCATTCCCGGTTCAAGTCCCTCTACTACACATTCCATTTTCTGTTGGAAATCTGTATACAAAAATATTTCCTGACATTTGTTATGTATAAGTTTTGTAAAAAGCATTGAAATATTAAATGTAGTAGTGAACGAATTATATACATATGAAGGTGAAATGGTTATGCATTCTGAGGCATGAGTACCTTATTTTAAGCAATATATACCTTATTTTAAGCAATATAAAGTACTGTTAAGCACATTTTACCAGTATTGAGCATATTTAAATTAAATTGCTCATAGCTGTGCACCGCACCAACCAACGCAACCACATCTTATTTGCGCGTAGCTGCATACCTCGCTAAACAGCGCAACATCAAGCAACGTCGAGTAACATCGAGTAACGTCGAGCAATGTCAGGCAAAGTCGGGCAAAGTTGAGTAGAGTCGGCTAAACACGGCCACACATCCTTTACTGTACCTTAACCAGTCAGGTCTGCCCAGTAGGAAAATAAAACGCAGTGACAGGGCTCGAACTCAGGATACTGTGCATTATAGTCACAGTACTGAACCACTAAGCCATGACAGCATTTAATAACCATGCACTTTCAACAGACACATATCCATCAAAGGAATTTTAAACATTGCCAACATCAGCTAAGCAGGTGTGCCTACAGTTGAGTTTTTTCAAAACTGGCCAATCACAAATAAGTGCGGGAAATGAGGCATATTTAAGCTCCACAGGAATACTTGCTATAAATGGTTGTAGCTCCCTTCTGCAGTCAGCATGGCCGGTGTTGGAGAAGGCACTCGATTTTGAGTGCAGCACTGGGGCATTGAGGAGTCCAAAGTAATGGTTTGGCTCCTTGTCCATAATCATGAGGAAAGACTCCTGCAGGGCCAGTACCATGGTACCTAATATAAAACGGAGGCCTGGAAAAGTCTTGCTCATGATCTCACCAGTGCCACTGGTGTTCCTTGGACTGGTGAGCAGGTCAGGAACCATTATTCTGACCTGAAGCGATGTAAGGAGGATCAACTGGACCAGTGGATCCAGGAATCCTGTGTGATGCCTAATGCCTCAGTACTGAGTAAGTAGTCATTGTATTAAGTAGTTAAGAATTGTTATGCTTGTCTATACTATGGATAGGTATGTCTCAGTATCACTGCATTTACTTCACAGCTGCAGGTGTTCGGGCTATGAATCAGCAAACCCATGAAGATAGGCTGCAAAGGTTGCGTCATCAGGCAGGTTAGTAATTATTCTGCATGTACTGTTATATAAAATAAATGAGAGAGCCTTCAAAAAGTGTTTTAACCCAATAAATAAAGGTGTAATAATCCTTTAATAAATGTATAATTCCTGGAGTGCGTCTGTGTCATTTTCTTTGATATGTTGTTGTACTGTTGCATTCTACAAATAGTAGTGTTGTATTAAGCAGTGTTAACCCACACTTGGGTAGGCCCATATAACGTGGATGAAGGGAGTGCCAGTAACTTTTATGTATATTTACAGCCCTCAGCTGTTGGTTCATGCCCAACATGTACAAGTTAATCTGGCACATGAGTAGCTTGGTATTCTGTTCCCCAGAAATGTCAGTGTGCTGCCAGAAATGTAGGGAGCTGTTAACAAATAACTGATTCTTTTACCTGAACATATCTAGATAATTATATAAAAGTAGAGCTGTCAGTGAACCATCTTAGCAGTAGTGTGTGCAAGCAACTCTCAAAATATGTAGCAGTAACATCTGCATCTTGGACAGTTTGTAAGATACAGCTCATGTATATAATGATCTAGCAAAATCCAATTGCACAATATAAGGACATTGGGTAGTGTAGTAATGCATGTAAGGGACATATAACTGCAGTTAATAGGAATGTAGTGAAAACTAGAAGGATATATAAGTTGTTAATTGAGCTATCTTGTTCCACCCTACTGTATGTGCATAAAAAATGCAATTCCACACCTCAATCAGTATGTCTAATCTCAAAACATTTGTTGGAACATATGTCCTATTGCTTTATAAATATTTGCATTTATTTCTATGCATGTGCCCTGTTAAAATACCACAATATTAGTGGCCTGTTGCCATCAATTCAACCTGCATGCTGTTGTAATGTCCACTATTGTTCTATATATACATGTGTTATGCTTGCTTTTCAACTGTTGAAAATCTGGTGTGTTGGGTTAATGGGAATACTTCTGCAGGCTGTTATAACTAATTGGGAATGCCGTTGACTGTTACTAACCCATATCTTTATTAAACTCTCCAAAACATAGTTTGTATGGGAAGGCCGGTCCCAGCGGACCCACCTGTCCCATCTCAGCTGGCTATGGCACCTGGCACCAGCAGGTCTGGTGCCCAGCCTGGGACCTCCTTCCTCCGTTGGCCCTGTGCCACCTTTGGGTGGAAGTGCTGCAGGGGATGGGGCTCAGTCCCACGTGCAAGCGTGGGCAGAGGAGGGCCACCTATCACCCTTCGAACGGTCTGGGCTGTGGTGCGTAGAGAGATTGAACATTCTGTTACAGAACCTCTACTCCAGCTTGACGCATGAGTGGCGCAACTCCCGGGTCAGCCTGTCCCTCCTACGCAGTCCCAGCACAGCCACCCTCTGGGCTGTGAAGGTGCAGTGGTGACTGCCCATAGGTGGGGACCTCAGTTCCACTGTTTCCATCTGGGGGCTAATGGGCTTGCAATTTCCAAACATCCCTCCCCGTCAAAGGTGTTTACCCACCACATGTGTCATATACTGCCCCTGTATGCATCTTGTTTGTCTTGTCTGTTTACCTCCCCAACCTACCCCCCCAAATATACCTACTTCCCCTACCCCACATTCCACTCTCACCTGAAAAAAAAAAGGGCAATCTGCTCCCAAAAAAAAATTACGCCCCATACATAGCTGCCCATTTTGCATACATGTCCACTGGCATATGAAGTCATCACCCACCTAAACACTCTGTCCAGATGCAGCCTCTATACAGGTTACATACTTGTGGAATGATGCACAGTAATGGTGTTCACAGTCCACAAGGGTTGAGCTACAACATCTTCTTTTTCCCCTTTCAGATGCTCCCATTAGGGGTCGCCACAGTAGATCATCTGTTTCCATTTTTTTCTGCCCACTGCATCTTGCGCTGTCACACCATCCACCTGCATGTCCCCTCTCACCACAGCCATAAACCTCATCTTAGGCATTCCTCTTTTCCTGTTACCTGTCGGCTTCATCCTTAGCATCTATTTCACAATATACTCTGCATCCCTCCTCAGCACATGTACAAACCAACTTAAAATGTTATTTAACTGGCATTACAACATACTTTGTTGTCCTCACCCCTCTCTCAGGGGTTGAAAGTTTCATATCTATCTCCAAATTGATTCCATTTGCACAGCTGTTGCTGTTAAGGAAAAGGGCAGCTATGGACCTTCCCTACACCCATCCTGCACATCCCGAGCTATTTTTCCATACTGTCTTTCCCTCTTTGTGCCCCTTTTTCACCACTTTCCTATCTCCCCATTTTTCTTTTCTTTCAAAGAAATGAGCGAGGGGGTTAGCAGGAGTAAGCACTATTAAGCAGTAGTTAGCGGGCTTGCACGAGTTTGTGCTTGTTTGCACTTAGCTAAGCATTGCTAAACATTGTGCAAACCCATGCAAACCCACTTACAACTGCTTAAAAGTGCCTTAGTCACTCTGTATGTGAGGGCCCTTGCTCTGCTCAGGAGCAAAATAAAACACCTGTGTCAGTCTCGAACCCCGGACCTTGTACACACTGCACAACATGAAGTACCACTAAGCCACGGTAGATATACATCAAGTTGGTGCTTAAATATATATATCATGCATCAGAATGAGTGAATGTAAAGGAAAAATAGGAATACCATACCACACAACTTGTTCTGTGGATGTTTACCAACAGTTGTTGTGGGATTACATTACATGACTGTGATAAGAGAAGCAGCCATTTTAGCAGGTAATAATGTTACACCATCACTTTACAACCTCACACAGTATCACAGCAGGACAAACACTGGCATATCTGTTTAGGGCAGAGGTCATACCTCCCAACTGTCCCTAATTTTCAGGGATGTCCCTGATTTTGAAACAAATTTTAGCTCTGTCCCTCTGAATCCCTCCGAAAACTACTGACTTTGGCCAGAAAGGTGGTGAATTACCCTTAATGAATAGTGACAATAATTAAGAGTTAGACACTTCTTTTACTTCAGAAAAGGTGTATTAATGCATATGCCCTTATTCTCTCAATGTCTCAACTTAATGGCACTAGTATTTTAAAGGTGTCCCTGCCTGTCCCTGACTTTTTCTTTACTTTTCCCTGAGTCTGTTCAAATATGTACCTGAGTGGTTGAGAGGTCTGGCAGAGGCAGAAACACAGAGGCATATCAGCCACTCTGCTGTTACACACTGTGCAACTAGCTTTGGGAAGAGTTTCAGAAGCATACCCTTATGTAGGAATACAACACTGAAATACAAATGGATGTAGCCATGTACTAGTAGCAACCGACTGTAAGAATGCCATTGCTCTATTGATGAAAAGACCTGTGAGATGCACAGACAAAAATAGCAGGCTATTCTCTGGCTATCATGTGGATAGGTCCACAGTTGGGAGTTACGCAGATAGACTTCTTGCCTTGATAAACTAACATGTATGCAGCAACCCTGTAAGTCCAGCAAGATAAAATCCACACAATACTACTTACATTCTCTGTACTTCTGCAACCCTACACAAATGTAGAATATACCTGTGTGTGTGCAGGGTCTGCCAAGGATGTAGTAAGCATACTCACAGTACTGAAATGTGTCCAGTTTTTTGAGCAGCTTGTGCTAATGTCAACATTAAGAAAGCACAAAGTGTTTAGAACTGAGTAAATGAATATTCACAGTATAGCAGTTCACAAACAATTCTTGTGCCAAAGGAATACATCTCAATAACTAGCTTTGTAAAAGTTGAAAAGAAGGTACAACTTTCCATGTATCTTGGGGTAGCATTTTGAGGGGTGAGTACATTTCTACACTGACAAGTGGGTACTGGAAGCAGCAACATTAGGTCTGAGTACAAAATGTAAATCTCTGGCTACACCGCTGGCTTCTGATATAAGAACTATACCAACATTCTGTCTTAAACAATGATGTCCACAACAAACAAGGATGATCTCCATCTTGGAAAGCTGAAAGGGCCATGCCTACATGAGTTAGCGATTTATAGTACTGGGTTGCTATGACAGTGATTACTGCAATTACTACACAGCAGGCTGCATGCAATCAGCAAATGGTGGTCACTAATTGGTGCAGAGGGCATCACATGCTCATGTGTAAATACCTACAAAAGCAGGCTGCAATCTCTGACAACAAAGTCAATCACTCTATTGCAGAGACTGACAGAGAGAGAGAGAGAGAGACAGAGACAGAGACAGAGACAGAGACAGAGAAAAGGAAAAAAAAATATTACCAAATCATACAAAGGAAAGGTATGTGACACATATGTATTTACTGGCATGTAGTAGATGTTATTGAAGAATAGTCTTCATAATGTGAACCATTCATATGTGGCAGCAGTACTTATTTATGCACAGATGTTCTGCTTAACTACTGCTATGGACAATACTGTGTGTACCTGTGGGCAGTGGGACATACCTGTGAAATGTGTAGCTCAGCATTAAATGTCAAAGATCTGATCCATGTTATCTGTGCTCTGTACAGTAGTGTGGCCAATGGCTGTTGGGGGGATTAGCACTGACATTATATAAACATGGGTGTGACAGAACAGCTCATGCATGATAGTCATATTAAAGTGTAGCTTAACACTGGCAACTGCTGTCGCAGTCTAGTATGCTTATCTAGCATTGGTAGCCATATATACCCCCCTAATGTTAGTGTGTGTTCATATGTGACACCTGTTTGTGTTGCTGCAAGGCCCAACAGTTCAGCTATAAGGTCCAGGGACTTACAACAGTGTGGACCTTGTGTGTGTATGCCACACACATATGGAGAAATATGTATGTGTCATATATATTCACATCTGTATATGTGCATAGAGCAGTTGACATATTGCAACTGTTTGTGAATGGTGGAGATATATATGTTGGTGAAGGTTATTATGCGCATATTTGTATGTAGGTTTTAGTGTGTGATAAACAAGACAGTATACAGTGCTGGTATATGACATGTGGTGGTTAAACACTGTGGGCGGTTTGTTCAGTTTGCAATGTTGAAGCCAGTGAGGCCTGCTAAAGCTACCTGGGCTGTGAACACCTTCAATGCATTTATCCCAAGACTGTGTGATTTTATTACATTACTGTACACCTTACATCCTTTGTATAATTGATATTCTTACTATGAAAGGTGAAATGTATATGTGCCTACATATATATATATATATATATATATGTATATATATATATATATATATATATATGTGTACACCAATGGATGTGTATATATATATATATATATATATATATATATATATATATATATATATATATATATATATGTAGCTATATATACTCATACACACCTACATCTACGTGTTGCAATAGATTCGATGTACTGTTGACTGACTGTGATGGTCAATATGTTTGTGAATACGTCAAAGATATGTATCTGTGGGATAGTTTTGTGGGAAACTGCTTATGTCATGGTATTGTGGGTCCTTCCTTTGATCCTAGCAAAAACTGTGTATTCTGTTGCTAGGCAGAACAAGTGCTATTGCATACAGTGTGATTAAGCCCCTTGGTTTTAACTAGGGTGTGTCATTGGAGGCTAAAGCACTACATCTATGATTATTGATTGGTACCAATGTTGAATCTATCCCGCGGTAGTGGTGCTGCGGTAGCATTGTCGCCTCACAGCAAGACGTCGTGTTCGACTCTCAGCTAGAGTGTCTTCTGTGTGGAGGCATGTGTGAATGGGTGTGCCTTCGTAAAAGGTTGTGCGTCAGGGCTGGTAACTCTGCACATAAAAATTCACTGCCAAACATTAGCAGACCGGAGTTCCGCTGTGGCGACCCCTAACCGGGATAAGCCAAAAGACACAACAACCGATGTTGAATCCAAATCCTGTGTGTACTGTAGTACTACTTGAAGGTCTGGACCTGTACAGCAAAGTATGGTGTATGTCTACATTGCTTGCAGCCACTGTTTCGTGTGGTTCCTGTATTCATCACAGATTACATTTCTCAAGATTAAGGTTGTGTAAGTACTGACACACAGTACTGTATAGTACACACTGAAAGCTTATCTGGGTTGTCATACCTTTGTGTCCTGTAATTATGTCTGATGTGTGTGTGGTTATGTCTGTAACATGTCCATTGGCATATGTGTGATAAAACATATAACTGCGTATCTGGCAACATTCATAGTGTACTACAGCAGTATGCAACCTATATTCCCAATTGTGCACATATTTTGGCTACGGGTTTGCCATTAACAAGTTTGTGGTATAACATTAATACATTTACTGGACCTTACACTCATTGTGATGGATGATATATTTCTTTACACATCAGCTTCATGTATATCTGCTGTGGCTAGGTGGTGCATCGTGTTGCATAGAGTGTGCCAGGTACTCTTGTATAGTCTTATATAGTGATTTTATTTTGTTGCTGTGCAGAACATGGTTCATTAGATAGAGAGTGAGAAAGGCACTTTCAAGCAGTTGTGGGGTGAGCAGTGATAAGTAGCAGTTAAAGTGTTTCACTCTCGGTTCGCTAATAAGTTGCTATATATGGCAGTTCAGTGATATCTGTACTGTATAATGTTAAATGTGCCATATGACTTGCTCAGACATATTTTCATATTTATGTCTTCCAGGGATCATGGCGCATTGCAGGAACCCCAGTTACAGTAGTGCTGAAGATGATATAATTGCTAGCAGTATGATTTAGCACTACCGTCTCATGTTCTCACGAACCAGCCAGGACCAGCAGGAGCATACTGCAATGTGGCAAAATGTTGTCTGCAGGGTAAATGAGGTAGGCCTGCATAACTGGACATATGAGCAGGTATGCCACCACTGCAGTGATCTTCTCAGACATGTCTGTCAGCATGCTGCTGATGTGCAGAGACAACAGCTTGCAACAGGAGGTGGAGTTAATATCCATCCTCCCTCACCAGAGTGGAGGAGCTGCTCCTGAGCCTCATGGCACCTGCCCAACAACAACAGCAGCAGACATACACCATGATGGAGGTTGGAGCCACCCAGCAAGCACACATGGAGCATGCAGGTAACATGGCATATCTGTAGACTACTGTTATCTGTATTGGTAGATCATGCATATGTGAGATGTGGAGTGTGTCGTTCAAAGATGTGGAGCCTGTTGTTGTGCAATACTGATCATTTGGAACATAATCTGTAGCCCTGTGAATGTAAACTGTTGTTGTACTGTAAGATTGCAAACACACAGTAGCAATGCCACAGTTGTGGCCACTGACAAACTGTCTCATCTCTATGTAGGTCCCTCTGGGGTGACATCAAGGCAGCGGACAGATGCTGGTGAGTGTGTTCTACATTTATTATTGTAAATAAAAAGTGCATGTCATAGTTAAGGTGTAGGCCATGTACACATGTAACACACCTACCCATAATGCATGCTGTGCATGTTTGGTGTAAGAGCACACACATCTCACTAATGTGATTAGCTGCCTCAAACACATGCAATACCCAGACCATCTCAAATAAATGTGGCTAGACTGTAGTGACCATTGGATAGGCACAGTTGATACTCAACATGCACATTACATACACATCTATGTCATACACAGAGCATTTTAACATGCTACACATAAAGGATTCCCTAACCCTCTGTAAAGACACACTCCAGTATCCAAAATCTCATCCACACATTACACATAATATACCTGAGGGGTAGAGGCCTATCATGGAGCATTTGAACACTCTGCAACACACTACACATTCATGTCAGGGGAATGCTCCTTATTGGCCTCCTTACAAACTCACATAACAACTGGTTGTGAAATGGTGACTGTAGCCAAGGTAGTACAGTTCCGGCACAGCATGAATTAGTGCTGGTTTGGGAAACATTTGTAGCCTTGAGTGACCACATGATGCTTCATGATGATGGCCTATGGTACTATACACCATCCAGTTATTGTAACCACAGTACTACACATAGCTTTCATTGCTATACACCTTAATGTTGTGTGTGTGCACACATATGCACCTCTAAACATTATGAATACCAATCACCATTTGCACAACTAACACATATATGTCTTGTGATGCTATTGAGTGGCTAGGTCATATGACACACATTGGGTATGTGTAGTGTTTAAATATGCAGTTGTGTTTTAGCATGCCATGTCATGGATGAGACTGGCATGTCCACAATATGATCTACACTCACCATAAGTACCGTACATTGGGTATGTGGCCGAATGGTATTCCATCAATTATCCATGCACCACTGATGATGTTGTGTGAATACTCATCATGCATGTGCTAAAAATGTGTCCACAATTATTTGCTAAAGACACAGATGCTGTAATCAGCATTGGATACCTATCTGACACACAGATACACATCCAGCAATGGTATATACACCTGTGAGTTATGGTGCACAGTACATTACAGGGTTATGAATACCTGTACAGTAATGTTGTGTCCATGTATGCATTGTGTTCTAGGGGGAGGACCATCACCTAATAACAAAACACATGCATCAAAGCCATGTATACTGTTAGTAACAAGGACTGTTTACACTTGTACTGCATGCTGTTGAGCAACACATGCCCTGCATGCTGACATGTGTGATATGACTGTTTTGCTTGTGATACTGTACCCCACCATCACCTGCTATTGTGTCTGTTCTGAGATTGCTGGTGTTGTGTGTGTCTGCTTTAGGGAGGAGTGTATTTTTGTGTGTGCGCATGTGTGCATGTGTGCATGTGTGCATCTGCGCATGTGGTCTGAAGTCATGTTCAGGTCTTAAAGTGTGTTTTCTGTTTTCCTCTCACAGGTGCCGAGGTGGGGCTGGTTCAGTACAGCAGGGAACCTGTTGTCACTGAGACAGACAGTGATGATGAGGATAGGTGTGTTGAGGCACAGGCAGGTTTGTCAGGGTCTGTTGTTGGACCACCAATTGACAGTACACAAGTCTCTACCCCATCCATGCACACAGTCATACTGCCTGTATATCCATCATCACCTTTGCCCTTAGCTGAGGGACAGTGTACGGTTGCAACTGGCCAGGAAAATGTGGTATCTATGGCACATGTATCAGGACACAGCAGCCATAGCCAGATGTCTGGAATGGTACCACATAGGCAGGTGCCCAGGGGCTCTCCTCAGAGCACTGCTGGTCATCATGCCCCTGGCAGATGTGCCACACCTCTTTCTACCACATGCATGTTCCAGGTTGTCAGGGAGGCATAGACACAAATGCAGCGGTACACCAGACAGGGACTAAGGGCACAGAGGGCTCATAACACCTCTGTAAATGACAGAGTCCATGACCTAGCAGGTGCCATACGTAACTACACTGAGGTCATTGATAGACGTTGGGGTGAGACATTGGATGTCCTCCACAATATCATGTCCATGTGTCAGGACAGTGCGGGACAGTTGAGATGTCAATGTGGATGTATGCCAGCAACATCAGCAGCTGGAGTTCGCCGTGGATGTCCAGCAAGTCACAGCCGCTCCTATAGTGCCAGTACCAGCCTCAGCAATGTTGGGGGGGGGCTGTCCATAGAACGTACTAGAAGACCATGTGCACGTGGCTCTGGCCAGTCCCAGCAGGGACCTGGATCCAGTGGACATATGTCAACCTCTTTGGATAGTACCCAGTCTGGATTAGTACATGATACTGTCTGTAGCACCCCTGCCAGGCACAGGTTCCGTATCCGTGGCCGGAGATGGTGATCTGTAAAGCCTGCTAGGTACAGTCTGTAGCTGTCTCACAAATCCTCGTATATGGCAGCCACATGGTGGAACTGTGTGCATGCAGACACACACACATAAACCAGAAAACTAGGGCAAACACATACCCGCACACATTACATCAATATTGGCCCATAACAGTAATCATGGCCCTCACACACACACTCAAGCAAATATGTCGAATGCATGGCTCAGTGTAGACGTCTGGCAAACCAACAACACACCCTGTGCATATGATGAAACCTGTGCCACCACCTGTCATCTGTAACACTGATGCAGGAACAGGCTAACATGTTGCTGATGCACAGGGTGACTTTAATAAAGTATAGCAATGGTTGGATGTGTAGCATGTTGTCAGCAGTAAAGTGTAATGATATCCTTGAAGGTGTAGCTGAGCAGGCATGATGCATTAAAGCTGTAATTAGCAATGTTGTATTGTTTTCACCAGTATTTATTCCAATTGTGTTTTGTTTGCCTATGTGCCACTTGGCTGATGTGTGTAGTTGTGTCAGCATGCGTTATACACTGGAGAGTAAGTGTGGGGTGTGTGTAGCACAGGTTTGCAGGTGTACATTTCTGATCATGGTGGAGGTGCACTGTCTGCATGTAGATGCATAGTGGACACATGGGCAGGGTGACATGCCCTGTATTGGCCAGTGTTAACACTCCATATTTTGTATTGGTGGCCAGTATGCATTGTACTACACACATTTTGGAACTTGAGTAAGCATGTGTGTGTATGACATGGGTTGACACTGTGCTGTGGGTGATGCTGCTGTTGCTATCTGTCATTGGTTTGCATTACTAAGGTTAACACTGTCCCAGCTGCATAATCCTTTAGTAATGCACACTGTTCACTTACAGGGTTGCATGGACCGTGCTCTCACAAACACAGGAAATGCTCACTTATACAGTAAAAGTGCATTAGTCTCATGGACCCCTGCCATAAACTAAATATATAGTAGAAGGTGTGAAGTTGTACCAAAAAAGAGTTACATACCAAGAAGGGATAACCTCTCTGGTCAGTATCATTGGGAAAATACAATCCCTCAATAAACATACAAGGTAAGCTTCAAAATACAAAATGGCAAGGATTCCAAAGACAACACTAAATCTTTCTTTAGTGCTGTTTATAATCTACAGGGGAAATCTCAGATCGGGTCACAGTTAATGTAAATGGTCACAGAGTACACTTATCTGACTGACATTACCAATTCCTTGTCAGACAGTTTGGATGCGGATTTCACCACCCTGTCATTACACAAGGGCCACATTTCCAGACCTGAAGAATGTAAAACCTGTTGATTCACAGACAATCTAGTTAAAACATCTCTTTACCAAAGTCCAAACCACAGAGGCAATGGTACTGGACAGTGTCCCTGGCTGTGTCATACACAAGTTGACATATGAAGTCACCACTCACCTAAACACTCTTTCCAGATGCAGCCTCTATACAGGTTGCATACTTGTGGACTGATGCACGGTAATGGTGTTCACAGTCCACAAGGGTTGAGCTACAACGTCTTCTTCTTCTTCCCCTTTCGGATGCTCCCATTAGGGTTCGCCACAGTAGATCATCTGTTTCCATTTCTTCCTGCCCTCTGCATCTTGCACTGTCACACCATCCACCTGCATGTCCCCTCTCACCACAGCCATAAACCTCATCTTAGGCATTCCTCTTTTCCTGTTACCTGTCGGCTTCATCCTTAGCATCTATTTCACAATATATCATCCCTCCTCAGCACATGTACAAACCAACTTAATCCTGCGTATCTGGCTTGGTCTACTAACCTTCAAACTTGGCCTGACCCTCTAATATACTTATTCTTAAACCTGTCCACCCTCATCACACCCAGTGCAAATATTAACATAAATTGATTAAGGGTAGAACTACAACAGGTCCTGGAAACTCTCACCCTATAAGCCAGACAAATGTTATCTGGAAGGCTATGGGGCACAGCATTATGGAACTCATTAACAGAGACATTATAAACCTGCAAACACTGCACCATACCCACTTAGGTTCTCTAAAGGCCAGATCATGGCTCCTACACCTAGTAGACTTGAAGCCAGTTAACAAGGCTATAGGTGAGGGAGGCGAGGTCAACACAGCCAAGCTATAGCTCACCAGCAATTCATACCCATCCCACATTATGGTATTATACATAACCTAAACAGACTGACCATAAACGATTGTTAGATGATGGCTTGACAACTGATGCACAGATGTAGGACACCCAGTAACATTTGCAGCCTCCATGTACTATTCTATGCCAGTAACAAGTGGTATTCACCCGCACTCAGTCCTGGGACCACTCCTGTTTTGCATATAGCTTTCTTAGGTACAAGCAAACACAGTAGGGATATGTCTGCCCATGTTTGATGAAAATGCATACTGTGGGCTATACTTTATTCTCCAGATGACACACACATTCTCCAAAAGGGTATCATAGAGACAGATACCTGGTGTCAAACTCATGCTGTCAAGCTATATGCCAAAGAAAGCATAATTTATCCACTTTTAGAAAACAAAGTATCCCCAGAGTACCACATAGGTAGTAGCCCCCAATATGTGGAACAGGTACTAATGTATACATAGAGCCATGTGTTTAGTCATCTCTCCTTTGATAATCACATTACCAAAGTGTTTTGGAAATCCCTCTGTGGAGCACATAAGCAATAAAGGGTTTGCATGCAGATCCACAGAGGTTGTTGCACACCTATAATGATTAGTCATCTTTGCCAGACTTTGCTTGCTTTGGAACAGGTTTCAAATATACATCAAGCATAAACCCTCGCTCACACTCTTCAATAGAAACCGTGATGAGTGGATGTGAAACAGAAGACGTAGCCCAGGGATCACTGCAGTGGCTAAGCTTGTCACAAGCATACAGAAGTGACCTAAGTTCTGGAAAGCACCAGCATGCTCTGGCAAAGATAACAGATGCATTCATGGAGCAAGCAGAGTACCCACCTACGAAATAATTGAGGTCACATGTATGTATATGGATTTGCCCCACAGCTACCTTACATGTGTAATGCACATACAGTTGTCATTGTGATATATCAACCACTAGAAAAATCAAAACCCACTCCACATTGAGCAATGGTGTCACACACCTGGAGCATACACACAGTCAGTAAGTGCGAGATTCAAACTCCTTTCTAACTACATTATGATACTACAGCAGTATGCATTTACACAATGCGCTATACACATTACTGGGATTTCATTTTTCCACAGGTATATTTGTAGGATGATGACATTATCAGACTTGTCAAAGATGAGTATACACCTTTTAAGGGGTGTGAGTATTCTCCAAAAAGGTTGCTCCTCTCCACGGAGAGGCACACACACAGCTGGCAAGTCCAGGATTCAAACCTGTATGTAATTACATTATGATACTACAGCAGTACGCATTTACATGACACGCTATACACATTATTGGGATTTTAACTTTCCACAGGTGTATTTGTAGGATGGTGACATCATCAGACTTGTCAAAGATGAGTATACCACTTTTAAGGGGTGTGAGTATTCTCCAACAAGGAAGCTCCTACCAATGGAGACACACACAGTTGGCAAGTGCAGGATTCAAATCCCTACCTAACTACATTATGATACGACAGCAGTATGCATTTACACGACATGCTATACACATTACTGGTGTTTCACTTTTCCACAGGTATATTTGTAGGATGGTGATATCATCAGACTTGACAAAGATGAGTATACCACTTTTAAGGTGTGTGAGTAGTCTCCAAAAAGGTTTCTCTTCCCCAGGGCGACACACACACACTTGGCAAGTGCAGGATTCAAACCCCTACCTAACTATACTATGATATTACAGCAGTACACATTTACATGACATGCTATACACATTACTGGGAGCTGTCCTTTCCACAGGTATATTTGCAGGATGGTGACATCATGAGACGACAAAGATGAGTATACCACTTTTAAGGGGTGTGAGTAGTCTCCAAAAAAGTTGCTCTCTCCCCACAGAGACACACACACACACACACACACACACACACACACACACACACACACACACACACACACACACACACACACACACACACACAGTTGGCAAGTGCGGTGTTCTTAATCCAAACTAAGTATGTCTTTACACTTCAGCAAGCAATATGGAGTTACAGGGTGCAATACAGACATTACTTGCTGACAGTTTGCACAAAGGTTTTTTTCACATTTGCTAACCTCAGCAGGCTTATCATACTTGGTGTATTGTGAGTGTATTGTATGCATAGGCCATGACCATATCATATATGGGTTGATGCACCACATGCTGGCACACACAGGGTCAAACCAGTGGCTAAGCTCTGTCAACCCAATACTGGACAATACAGTCAGGAGGAGTAAGGTCATACAACCACAACACCGACTGTCTCACATAGACCTACAATATAAGCACCAGCAAAGCACACACATAAATACACATTACCATAGTCGGAGAATACAAATATTAATCTGAAAAAGAGAGAGTGTCCTCCTAAGCAGACAAGCAAGCAACATGCACCTCCAAGCACACACCAGAAAACACATAATACACCAAAGCAGTGTGCCTCACAACAGGCCCTAAGGCAAAACAACATACCCAACACATTAGTAATAGGTGACTTCATAGTCAGGCACACAGATGTTCCACTCACTCGGCTGGACAAGGGGAAGGTTACTGTCAGTTGTCTGTCAGGTGCTATGATCCACCACATAACACAAGCACTTACATCACTCCAGAACAGGTACCTATATGATGTGTTATTTGTACATGTCAGTGTGAATGATCTGAGACATAGCTCCCAGGACAACATGACAAGAGATATATATTAACTCTATGATCATGAAGCCCAGGCTGGTATGACCCTGACCTTGAGTAGCATCTTACCTTCACCTACATGATACTGCAATATAACAGAAAGATGATAAATGTCAACAATTGGCTGAGCTTCTGGTGTCATTCAAAGGGGATCCAGTCTCTGTTTGCCTGTGATAATATGATAGACAAGCCTTGTTGCTTCACTACAGATGGTTTGCACCTGTCGCCCCTATGCTTCTCAATACTGGCCAAGGCTCTTGCTGTCCCCATATTACCTTTTTTAGGTAAGGCTCAAAGGTTCATAGGTTCATAGGTAGGTACTAGGCTATTAGCCTTGGGGACTATACAAGCCCAGCCAAAAAAGGTACCCTGGCTTTTGCCACCCAAGAAATTTATTTTCCTGTGCCACTGTTGAGCAGAGACACAGAAGTGATCCCCAGGATGAATTTCCTATTTCCCATCCAATCATCAAGATTTTTCTTAAAGAGTACTAATGAGGAGCTTTGTTTGATATAGATAGGTAGTTTATTCCGGAGTATGTGAAGACTCTGGGACAGGAATCTATCCCTCCGGCATGTTCTGTTTATTGTGGTGACAAGGTTTAGGTCCCTAGAGCGTGTAGGTTCATAGATTCATAGGTAGGTACTAGGCTATCTGCCCAAGGGCATTTATACACCTAGCCAGAATGTGTTGGCTTTCGCCTCCCTTTGAAATTAGTTTGCTGGGCCTCTGTCTAGCAGGGCCACTGAAGTGATCCCAGGGGTAAATTTACAATTTCCCATCCACTCGTCAAGATTCCTCTTGAGGAGAGTCTGCGAGGGGCTCTGCCTAACATCAACTGGGATTCTATTCCAGAGCGAGGGAAGTCTCTGGGACAGGAATCTATCCCTCCAGCATGTCCTGTTTATTGCTTTGCTGAGGTTTAATTCACTGGAGCGTTTGGCTCTAAGAGATTTATTTTTCTTGAGGTGTATCATGTCCATTAATTCCAGGTTGGACATGGCCTTATACGTCAGGCATAGATCACCTCTGAGCAGGCAGTAAGCAACCGAGTAGAGCTGGAGTTTCTTTAATCGAGCTGCATAGAGCATCTCTTTGAGGCCCATGATCCTCTTGGTGAGGTACTTCTGTGGTCTTACCAGCTGTTGCCTGTGCCAATTAAGGTACATACCAAATGGGGCATTGTACTCTATTATGGGCCTAATGAGTGATGAGTAGAGGGGCACAATGACCTCTCTTGATCTAGAGGTGAACCCTTTCGTGATTAGGTGGGCTACATAGAAAGAATATCTAACCACTTTGGCAATGTGATTATCAAAGGAGAGGTTACTATCTACCTGGGTCCCCAGGTCCCTAATTACATTTTCCGTACCTAGTGGGTTACCGCCTATGTGGTAATTCGTGGGCACTTTGTTTTTACCAAAGGGGATGACTATGCATTTTTTGGCATTCAGCTTGAGGCCATGGTTTTGACACCAGGTATCTGTCTCTATAAGACCCTTCTGGAGGATGTCTGTGTCAGCCAGAGAGTCGATTATGGCCCCCAGTTTGCAGTCATCTGCGAACTTGGTCAGCCATTGTCCTCCCATGCTTGCCTGTACCTCAGAGAAGTATATACTGAATAGGAGGGGTCCCAGGACTGAGACCTGTGGGATGCCACTTGTGACTGGTTTAGTGTCGGACATGGCACCCGCAACTCTAACCATGTGTGTTCTATCCGTGAGCCAGTTGGCCACCCATCTCGTGACATAGGGGTTAATGTTCAAGCTGGTAAGCTTGTCTATGATGCCAGAGTGGGGAATGGTGTCAAAGGCTTTAGTGAGGTCCAGGTAGGCTGTGTGGACTACCTTCCCTTCATCTATGGCCTTGATAACTGTTTCAAATAAGTCAACTAGGTTTAGGAGGCAGGATGTGCCTTTAACAAAGCTGAATTGGGTAGGGTCCAGTGTCTGGAGGTTCCCAATGTCTCTGTTTATGAGTTCCATGATAATTCGCTCCATAGCCAGGCTGGTCAGGCTTATAGGGCGATAGTTCCCAGGTTCTGTTGTGGCACCACCTTTGTGGAGCAGGATGACTGTTGCTGTACGCCATTCTTTGGGTACATAATAGGCTGTGGTAAGGCTGAGTCTGAACAGTGAATTTAGGTGAGGGTTTAGTTCCTTTTGGAGCTGGTGTAAGATGCAGCCTGGGACACCATCCGGTCCCATTGATGCTGTGTTCTTAGCTTTGAAGAGGGCTGTTTTTACCTGCATGTCCGTGATGTCTGGGGCTCTGCATTCTTCTGGGATGGATACAGGCCCTTTTGGGGGTGAGGGGGGTGAAGTTTGCACTAAACTTGTCCACCAGGATGTTGGCAATGTCAGTTGGTTCAGTGTATTTTTTGCCATTTTGCAGTAGCTCAAAGCATATCTGAGAGTTGCCACCTAAATGTTTGATAAAGCTAAAGAAGGCTTTGTGGTTATCTTTAGAGTCCTTGGCAATTTTTTTTTAGAAACTGGCCTTGGATGATTTTATGAGAGATCATAGTTTCTTGCTAATAATGATCAGTGATGCCTTTCCTTTTTGGAATTTTGCTCTATCATGTAGTAGTTTCCTCCTTCTGTTGTATAGCTTATTTATGGCTGGGGACCACCAGACTGGTTTCCTCTTTTTGGAGAAGTAAGTCTTGGTTTCACTCGGGATGGCTCAATCCATGCATCCCTGTAGATGCTCATATAATGCACTTGTAAAGGATTCTGTGGATTGGATAGCATTATCCTATAGCAAGGGGGCTTTGAAACTTTCCACCTCGGTCTTGAGAAGTATGAAGTTTGCTTTTCAAAAGTTTTTCACAGTGGTTTTCTTGACTGGGGGTGGGGTTGGGATGTGGATGTCCAGTGCGATTACTTTATGATCTGATCTTACCAGTGAGGGGTTTACCTCTGGTGTGGAACACTGATCCCCCATGTTGGTGATGATCAGGTTCAGTATGTTGTCACCTCTAGTGGGCGTGGTGACCAGCTGTTCCAGGGTGTTTGAGTTTAAAACTCTAGGAAGCATTGGGCAAAGGAGTTTGTACTTGAGTAATTCTCCCAGTCAATGTTTGGGTAGTTGAAATCTCCTAATATCATGGTGTTTGGTAGGACATTTATATTTTCCAGTGTTCTCAGGAGTGCTGAGTGAGGGTCCTGAGACATGGTAGGTGATCTGTAGCAGGCTAAGATCTGATAAACAGCTTTGCCCACTGTTATTTGCACTTGGATGGTCTCCGTGGCCTCGTGCTCTGCCACTAACCTGGAGTTGTGAGTATCCTTTATGAAAATGGATACACCCCCCTCCTTTTGTATTTTGGTCCGGGTTTTGGGCCAAAGCTTGGAGAGAGTGGGATTTCTTTAAGTGGAGCATGTCCAACAGCTCTGTGTTTGACATAGCTTTGTATGTTAGGCAGAGATCATCTCTGAGTAGGCGATATGCGACAAGAGTAAAACTGGAGTGTTTTGAGATGGTCTGTGTAGGGCATGTATTTGAGGCCACTAATCCTCTTTGTGAGGTATTTCTGCGGGCTTTCCAGTTGTTGTAGATGTCTTGTGAGGTACATACCAAAAGGGGCGTTGTACTCTATAATAGATCTAATGAGTGATGAGTGGAGGGGGAACAATTACCTCTTTTTTTCTGCATGAGAAACCTTTTGTGATGAGGTGTGCCATGCAGAAGGATTTCCTAACACAGAAGGTACCACACCTAATGTGGCGATGTGATTATCAAAGGAGAGTCTACTGGCCACACCTGTGTCCCAAGGTCTCTTATCACACTTTCAGTGTTAAGTATACTACTGCTTATGTTGTAGTTCATGGGTACAGAATTTTTACCAAAGGGGATAACAATGCACTTTTTGGCACTGAGCTTAAGGCCATGGCTGTGACACCAGGCATCTGTCTCAGTGAGGCCCTTTTGTAGGATGTCCACATCATTAGTAGTTTTGATTATGGCTCCTAGTTTGCAGTCATCTGGGAACTTCATTAGCCAAAGACCTTCTGTGTTAGCCTGTACTTCAGTGAAGTAGATACCAAACAGGACAGGGCACAGGACTGAACTCTGTGGTACTCCACTTGTCACTGGTCTGAAGTCAGACTTGGAGTCTGCTACTTTCACAGTGTGGGATCTGTCAGTGAGCCAGTTGGCAAACCATCTTGTGACATAGGGATTTATACCTAGTTTAGTGAGTTTATCTATAATTCCAGAGTGGGGGATGGTGTTGAAAGGCTTGGCAAAATCTAGATAGGCTGTGTGAACCACCTTACTGTTGTCTACGGCTTTGGTGACTGCTTTGAAGAAGTCTATCAGGTTTAGGAGACATAATCTGCCTTTTACAAACCCGAAATGGTTGTGGTTCAGAGTTTGGAGAGTACCAATGTCTTTGTTTATAAGTTCCATGATGATACGTTCCATGGCCTTGCAGACCAGGCTCATCAGGCTAATGGGGCGCTAGTTCCCGGGGTCCGTGGTGGCTCCTCCCTTGTGTAGTGGGATAACCGTTGCTGTGCACCATTCAGCAGGCACAAAGCCTGAGGTGAGGCTATGATTGAACATGGTACTTAGGTGTGGTGCCAGTTTGTTCTGTAGTTCGTGTAGAATGCAGCCTGGGATGTTATCTGGTCCCATGGATGCTGTGTTCCTGACTTTGGAGAGTGGTTTTTACCTGTGCAGCCGTGATAACAGCAACTTTGCATTCTTCCGGTATAGAGATGGGCTCTTTCATGGGTGAGGGGAGTAAAGTTAGCACTGATCCTATCTGCCAGGATGTTGGCAATATCAGTTGGATCTGTATATTTAGTGCCACTGTGTTATAACTCACAGCAGATCTGAGTGTTGCCACTGTGATTCTTGACATAGTTATAGAATGCTTTGTGGCTGCCTTTAGAATCAGTGGCAATTTTGTTTTCGTAACTAGCTTTGGAGGATTTTATCAGGGATCGCAGCTTCTTACTGAGGTTGACCAGGGAGCTCTTCCACTCATGGGTTTTACCCTCTTTTGCAACAGTTTCTTCCTTCTGTTGTGCAGTTTGTTTATGGCAGGGGACCACCAGATTGGCTTCCTTTTCTTGGAGGATAGCGTCTTGGTTCTGTTTGGGATAGCACGATCCATGCACTCATGTAAGTGCTTATAAAGTGCAATTGTGTAGGATTCAGTAGTCGTAACTGTATTGTCCATCTGCATGGGTGTCCTGAAGTTCATCACTTCTGTCTTAAGAAGCATGAAGTTGGCTTTGGAGAAATTTTTAACATGGTTTCCTTAATGGGGGGTGGGGGCAGAATGTGGATATGTAGGGTAATTAGCTTATGGTTAGATCAGACCAATGAGGCGTTGACTTCAGGTGTGGAACACCAATCACTCAGTACAAACCAAACCCCATAACCAACACAAATAACCACAAAGTGAGCTAAATGCTACTCATTGCCAGAAGTCTCAGCCTCCAGATGGACACACTCGAGGCACTTCTCGGTATGGAGAATATTGATATCTGTGCAGTAACAGAAACCTAGTTCAAGGCTCCAGAGAGCACACCAGCACTACCAGGATGCTACTCATTCCATACCTTCCAGCATAACAACCTGGATCATAGCACATAGGGTGGGGATGTATCCATATTCATCAAGGATGCCTACACCTCTCTCTACATGCTCTCTACAGGATATGTACCCATAGAATGTTGCACAGCAATATTCTTCCCACTCCACAAGGGTGGGGCCACAAAAGACCCTTGGCATACATGCTGTATGAACCTGATGAGTCTGACCTGCAAGGCAATGGAGCCAATCATAATGGAAGTCAACAATAAAGACATTGGGAACCTTCACACAGTTGAGCACATCCGGTTTGGCTTCATCAAATGCAGATCACGCCTCCTGAACTGGGTGGATTGCTTTGAGACAGTTACCCAGGCTACAGATGATTGAAATGAGCTCCACACAGCCTACCTATCCCTCGCTAAGGCCTTTGTCACCATTCCCCAGTCAGGTATCATAGATGAACTCACCAACCTGGGAATGAATTCATACATCACAAGATGGATTGCAAACTGGCTCACAGATAGATCCCACAAATTAAGAGTTGCTGGCTACATGTCAGACTCTACACTGGTAACAACTGGTGTCCCCTAGGGTTCAGTCCTGGGGTCCCTCCTGTTTGGTATAGAATTCTCAAAAGTACATGCCAACACAGGAGGGTTGTGGTTGACTAAGTTTGCTGGGAACTGTAAAGTGTTTGCCATAACAGATTCCCCAGATGACACAAATATTCTCCAGAAGGGACTCTATGAGACAGATGTGTGGTGTCAGAATCATGGCCTCAAGCTCAATGTGGAAGAATGCATAGTAATCCCCTTTGGTGAAAACAAAGTACCCACAAACTACCACATAGGTGTTACCCCTTTAAAACTGACAAGGTAATTAGGGATTTGGGGACACAAGTAGATAGTCATCTTTCCTTTGACAACCACGTTGTCAAAGTGATTGGGAAACCCTATGTGGCCCACCTAATCAACAAACGGTTTGCATCAGGATCAAAAGAGGTAGTGGTAGCCCTCTACTCTTAAGTCATCAGACCAACCATTGAGTACAATGCACCATTTTGGATGTACTCAACTAAGCATATCCAGCAGCTGTAGAGACCACAGAGGTACTTCACCAAGAGGATTACTGGCCTCAAACAGTTGTGTTATGCAACACAACTGGTAAAACTAAATCTGTTCTCCGTTGCATACCGCCTACTCAGAGGCACACTCTGCCTAACATACAGTGCCATGTCCAACACATAACTGTTGAACATGCTCCATCTATGGATAATAAAACTGAGTCGCACTACACACTCCAGAAATATGAACCTCATCACAACAATGAATACAACATGCTGGTGGGATAGAGTACCATCCCAGACACTTGCCTTAGGTCACAATGTACATCAGACAGAGCCCCTCACTGACACTCTTCAATAGGAACCTTGATGAGTGGATGGGAAACAGACAATTCACACCAGGCATCACATCAGCAGCACCACTAGAAAGGGGCTTAGGGTACTAACTATTAGAACTAGGCCTTGGGAGACTACCCAATGGGGTGGTGAAAGCTGCACAACTTGCCTAGGCTAATATATGCCTTCGTGAAGATAGCCTACTACATACCTATGAACCTATGTGACAGATACATGTCTACAGATAGTAGATGTGTACTTCATTGTACAGTCATGTTGTACAGCAGGCACATGGACCACATACATGGTAATGCTTTCAGATACTGGTGGCTGTTATGTACAGTGGGTGAGATGTGCACCTCATGTCTTTTGTGCTATTGGGATGTGTGCTGGGTTGGACAGTCCTGGATGGCTCCCTGTCATGGTCACCCTCTTACACACATCTCTACGCATCTATCTTTGGCTTATTATACTGTGTTCCCCCTACACACACACACACACACACACACACACACACACACACACACACACACACACACACACACACACACACACACACACACACACACACACACACACACATATATATATATATATATATATATATATATATATATATATATATATATATAGGTATATATGTAGGTAATAGGCTATCTGCCTGAAGGCATATATTAGTATGGCCAGAGTGTGCAGCTATCACCACACATAGGGTTAGTTCCCTAGGCCTCTATGTAGTAGAGCTGATGGTGTGATAGTTCAGTTTTACATACACTCATCAAGGCTCCTCTGGAAGAGTGTCAGTTAGGAACTCAGCTTAATGTAGGTTGGGAGCCTGTTCCAAAGCAAGGGAAGTCGGTCAGTTAGTAATATATCCCTCCAACATGTTCTATTTATTGTTGTGATGATGATATCCCTAGAGCATGTGGCACAGTGAGCTTGGGTTTACTTCAGATAGCGCATGTACATCAGTTCTGCATTGGACATGGACTTGTCTGTTGGGCAGAGATTGCCTGAGTAGACAGTATGCAACAGAATACAGATTGAGTTAAATTCAGTCTTGTTGCATGGGGCAACTGTTTGAGGCCAGTAATCCTCTTGTTGAGGTACTTCAGTGGTCTTTCCAGCTGCTGAAGGTGCCTAGTCAGATTCATTACAAATGTGCTGTGATACTCTCTTTTGGGTCTGATGACTGATGAGTAGAGGGAACATCCTTTGACCTACATGCAAAGACCTTGGCAATTTGTGGGAACACATAGCATGATTTTCTAACCACTTTGTGAATGTGTTTCTGGAAGTAGAGATGATTATCCACATGTGTCCATAGATCCCTTATTATTACCTCCATATTTAGGGTGTTGGCACCTATGTGGTATTTGTATGACTGTAGTTCAAGGCCATAATTTTGATACCACATCTGTCTGACTGAGACCCTTTTTAAGGATGTCTCTGTTGTCCCAAACATCGATTATGACAACCTTTTTGCAGTCATCCACAAACTTTGTAAACATAGCCCTCGTGTGTTTGACTGTATTTCTGAAAAGTATACACCAGACAGGAGGGGTCACAGGACTGAGCCATGGGGGACAGCAGTTGTTACCAGCTTGAACAGGAGACCACAATTCTTACCTTGTGGAATCTATTTGTGCCCCAGTTGGCAATCCATCAGATGACATGTGTGTTTATGCACAGTTTGTTGATTTTGTGGATACGACATGTGTGTGGGATGTTGGAAAAGGGCTTTTCAAGGTCTATGTAGGCCATGTAGAGCTAATTTCATTGATGTATGTCCTGGGTGACTGCTTGGAAAACTGTCTAGCAGGTTTAGGAACCATGATCTTTGACTGTCTTTCTGAAAAGTATACACCAGACAGGAGGGGTCACAGGACTGAGCCATGGGGGACAGCAGTTGTTACCAGCTTGAACAGGAGACCACAATTCTTACCTTGTGGAATCTATTTGTGCCCCAGGGGATAATATTTCCACACTTGAAAACATCCTCTCATGGCTCTCTAACAATATCAGCAATGAAACCATAATCTTAGGGGACGTAAATATCAACTGGGCCTCCATCCAGTCTTCAAACAACCCTCTTAATATCAACCTATTTAAGTTTTCCCAACTAATCAATACTATTACACACCCATCACCAAACCCCTCTTGTGGCACCATCCTTGACTGGATTCTAGTGTCACATCCCCACTATTTCTCTGACAGTGGTACTCTTCCCGACCCTCTTAGTGATCACTTGCCAATTTTCACTCGCCGTCTCCCTTGCATCTCTTACCGCACCCATAATATCATCACTACCCGCAATGACAAAAATTTTAACCCATCAACCTTCATACATTCTCTAAAAGCAGTAAATTGGAACATTCTAAAGACACTACCTTTAGAAGACGCAGTTGCTCACTTTAACCTTACCTTCTTAGAAATACTTGATTACCAAGCCCCTATAAGAACAAAAAGAATAAAAACAAACTCTGCCCCCTGGTTAACCAAAACCACACTATCTACCATGCACCTTAGAAACAAAGCCTGGAGACTCTATCTGAGAAATAAGACCCCAGAACAACATATTGCTTACAAAACCCTTCGAAATAAAGTAAAAAAGCTCATAATCTCCGACAGACAAAAATACTTCTTTACACTCCAAAACAACAATAAAACTAACCCACAAAAATTCTGGAAGGGATCTCCGCCCTCCTAAACCCCAGCAAACCACACACCCCAACTCCAGACCCAAATAGCCCAGACCTAGATCTAGCTACACAGTTCAACTCATTTTTCATCGATTCTATTAGCAAACTTACATCCTCCTTCACACACCCCTCCTCTTCACCTAATACACCCTAATCTCTCCTGCAAATAACCCTACCGTCATCACCACTTCCACCACATTCTCATCTTCTCACTGTCTATCTTCCACCTCTTCCACTACTCGAACCCCCTCTTCACCCATATCTTCCTCAAGTTCTCTCTCTCCCAACGTTTCTCTATTCTCATTTAAACCTATCCCCACTTCCACCATAAAGAAACTCCTTCAGAAACTAAAGCCATGCACCAACGCTCCAGACAACATTCCCTCTTATTTCCTAAGTATAGCCATGGAAGCAATTGCCTATCCCATCAGCATTCTAATCAACCGCTCCATCCATGAATGTACAGTACCTCTACTATGGAAGCAAGCCTTCATCATCCCCCTCCATAAAGGAGGCAACAATTGCAATATCAATAACTTCCGCCCTATTGCTATCCTCTCCCCTATATCTAAAATCCTGGAAAAGTGTATCCAGCTTCAACTCCTACCACACCTCATAGATAACAACCTTTTAACCCCTACACAACACGGATTCAGGCCAAATCATAGCACCATGACTGCCCTCCTGTCCTTTCTTGAGACGGTTAATAGAGCACGCGACTCCGGCCACATTGTTTCCACCTTACTACTAGACCTCTCCAAGGCCTTCGATACTATTTCATATAGCCTGCTCCTATCCAAACTATCAGAACTTAACCTCTCTCCCACCTCCATAAATTGGTTCTCCAGTTATTTATCAAACAGACACCAAGCCGTAATATGGAAAAAGGCCACTTCCTCTTTCCTTACTACCCCCACTGGAGTTCCCCAAGGATCTATTCTTGGTCCTATCCTCTTTAATATATTTATAAATGACTTCCACAAATCCATCCCACTTGCAAACATCATCCAATATGCAGACGATTCTACAATTATCTGCTCTGCCACCTCCCCCTCTCTTCTCCAAAAACTGACTCAGGAAGCTTCCTCAATTACTGAGCATTGGATGAAAATAAATCACTTGGCACTCAACACCTCCAAAACAAAACTGATGGTATTTACCCCCTCCAAATCTACCTCTTTTGACACAAACTCTTTCTCAATTACCAGCCAAAACAACTCACCCTTGGAACTGGTATCTGAAACCAAGCTACTAGGTGTTCTAATTGACAATCAACTTAAATTCAACTCCCATCTACAACTAAATATTAAGAAAACTCATCAAAAACTAGGTATGCTCTACCGTCAAAATCAGTATCTTACTAGTTCCTCCAAAACCACTCTCACTTCCTCCTTTCTCATTCCCTCTCTTCTCTGATTGCTCCATTACTGACTAATCTTCAGTCCTCTCTAAAAAGCCAGCTTTCCTCCTGTTATAACAAAATTGCCAAATTCACTAATAGCCATAGGTCCTCCACCCACCACTGTTCCTCTCTCCAAAAACTAAATTGGCTCGAACTACCTAATCATCTTAACTATATACAGCTGACTTTAGCTCATAAGCTCATTTTCAACCCCTCTCTTTGTCCCTCTCTGTCTTCTGCCTTCAAAATGCACCTTCCAAATAGAGTCTTAAGGTCCAACAATCAAAACCTACTAGAAGTCCATAAACCATCTCACCCCCCAGGTAAACACTTATTATCCTCTAACCTTTCCCGTCTCTGGAACTCACTCCCACCATCCATCCGTACCACCTCTAATCACTACCTATTCAAAAAATCTCTTCATTCACATCTTAGGTCCCAATGGGATTGTTCTTGCTCCCACCCTCATAAATATATGTCATCCTACCTCCTGTATGCATTGAGGCTCAACTTTACCTAACAAAGCTTGTTTCCTTCTGAATAATTACACTGTAATGTAATGTTGTGCTCCTTCTCCAACACAACTCTGCTATGTTATCACCTTATTGTCTCAGCTCACGTACATCACATTAATATTCATTTATTTTATTTTTGAATACTTCTTGACTTTTGAACTAAATGTTTTACCCACTACTTGTATAATTTAATAAATAGTTAGCTATCTTGTGTATGTAACTCAGTTTTTATGTGCTGGAGCTTTTCTCCCCAGGACTCCATTGAAAACGGGTTCTTTTGGCCCAATGGACTATCCTGGTAAACCAACTGCAAATAAGTAAAATAAAATAAAATAAAATGATCTGCCCCTGAACAAATCAAAATGGGTAGGGTTGGGTGTTTGTAGGCTCCCAATAGCTATGTTTATGAGTTCCATATTGATGGACTCCATAGCCTTGCAGATCAGGCTTATTAGGCTTATAAGACAATAGTTCCCATGGTTTGTTGTGCACCAACACTTGTGGAGTGTGCCAAACGTTGCTGTAACCCATTCAACAGTTTCATATCCTGTACAGAGGGTGAGTCTCAACAGACTGTTCAGGTGCAGGGTCTGTTTGTTTTGGAGTTGACATGTGACACAGCCAGGGAAACCATATCATCCCATAGACGCCATGTTTTTAGGTTTGGATAGAGCTGTTTAACCATTGTATATGTGATTTCTGGGTTTTCACAATTTCCAGGTATGGTAATGGGCCCTTTTGTCAGTGAGAGGAGGGTAAATATGTATGAACCTGTCTGACAAGATGTTGGCAATGTCAGTCATGTACATGTATTCATTTACACTTTGCACTAACTCAGAACATATATGAGTTTACATTGATATTTATGACATAGCGAAAGAAAGCTTCATGGTTCTCTATGGACTCTTTGGCAATATTTTTGCCAGAACATGGCTTGGATAATGTTAGGAGTGCTCATTGTTTCTTGATGATACTGATCGGAGCTTTATTGATCTTCTTTGGATTTTCACTTTTTTTTGAACAACTTAAGTCCTTGTAGTACATAGTTTGATTATGACAGGGGTCCAATATATTATATGGGTCTGTTTTCATATCATTGTGTGCGCAAGGCAGGATTGGTGAATATTGACAAGTGTCTGGAGTAAGAACTGCAACTGCCAGATATGTGTGGCCCACTGCTATACTCAGACATGGCCTAAGTGTGTGAGCATGCCCAGTATGACCTTTCAGTATATTGTTGATTGACATTTGCTTTGTTTATTTGTGTGTGAGCATGCCCAGTATGACCTTTCAGTATGCTGCTGACTGAAATTTGCTAAATTTGTTTAAGTGTGTGAGCATGCCCACTATGGGCATATATACTATATGTGTGTGAAAAATCAAGTTGGTTTTTACTTCATGGCTCACCTTTCTGTTGTACATCGACAGGAAGCATGCTGTGCCTGCAGGACTTCCATGAGTCAATTTGCAGAGACTTATCAACATTTCTACATACAGGGGGGGCAGCTATTATTTGTACATTTCTACCCGGGGGGCACACCTGATTGTTACTGTGGGTGTACATAGGATGAGGGGTACACCTGACACTTATGCACATTTGCTAGGCCTGCACTGCTATGTCAGGTACTCCATTTCAGTCTGTACAGTTGCCTATCATACTGGCTTGAGGCATACTACTGTACTACAGACCTTAGCTTCCAATTACATGCATATTAGTTTGTGTCTTCATAGCCTACACAGCCCACATCATACTGCCTGGCCTGCTGTTATCTGTCTGCATAGGCCTGGGGGGAGGTTACTCATATGCCTCTTCAGAGGGCATGATACAGCATGTGTTTGTGTTTGTCTACAATTGTCCTGCTGGCTGTGACTGTTAGGTATGTGACCCCCACAACTAGTATGTGTGAGTGACTTAAGTTGTCTGTGCCAGTGAAATGCTGTCATGGCTTAGTGGTTCAGTACTGTGACTATAGTGCACAGTATGATGTGTTTGAGCCCTGTCACTGCTTTTTATTTTCCTGCTGGGCAGACCTGACTGGTTAAGGAACAGTAAAGCAGGTGTGAGCGTGTTTACCTGACTTTGCCCGACTTTGCTCTTCTTTGTCCGACTTTTCCCAACATTGCCCAATGTTGCCTGACATTGCGCTGGTTAGCGCGGTGCACAGCTATGCACAATTATATTTAAATATGCTCAATACAGTTAAAAGTGCTTAGCAGTGCTTTATATTGCTTAAAATAGGGCACTCATGCCTTAGGTGGTGCTGCAGGGCTGCCTATGTCGGATGCACATAGTACACTCCCTATACATGTTTGATAACAGGTAGTGTCAAGTTAGGCATCCCTTTTACTGTATGTGTGAGTCAGAGAGAGGTGTCATTTCCAGGGTTCCTACTGAGTCAGTGTATGTGCTATGCATTGCCTTTTTGCCAAGGCCAGAGCATACTGGGCACGCCTCCTTCTGCCTACTGGGGCAGGCTCAAGTTGTTCCTCCTCCGAGTCACGCTGTGCCTGTGCAGGCCTTGGCAATGGTGAGGGGCTGTTTGGCCCTGCCCCATGCTGTTCCTGCTGCAGCTGTTTCCGCAGGATCATATTGTGTAGCATGGCACATACCATGACAATTTGGGTACATGTAGTTGGTGAGTACTGCAAGGCTCTACCAGATGTGTCCAGGCACCAGAACCATGACTTGAGCATCCCAAACACACGCTCAATTATGTTTCTTGTTTGTGCGTGTGCCTCATTATGGAGTTCTTGTTTAGGTGTGTGTGCATTTCTGATGGGTGTCATCAGCCACGGCTCCAGTGCGTATCCAGCATCCCCCACTAGGTGACCATGTGGGATGTCCCCATTGGCAAATCTCTGGTACAGCTGCATCAGATGCCAGATGTGGGAATCATGATAGCTTCCAGAGCAGCCAGCACACACATTCATTATTATGCCCTGGGCATCGCACATGACCTGGCAGTTGATGGAGGGGAAGCCCTTGCTGTTGATGTAGACCCTACCCCGCTCACCAGCTGGTGCTTTGATGTGTATGTGCATGCAGTTTATTGCACCCACTACCTCAGGGTATTCTACTATTTGGTGGAAAAGATGCATATTGCTGGCCAATGCCTCATGGGAACTGGGGAAATATACGAGATCACTGACATGTGCTGACATGGCATCCAGGAACTGGTGCAGTACCCTGGATGCTGATGCCTGTGAAATCCACATTATATCACCAGTTGGTCTCTGGAAGGTACCTGTAGCTAGTATTCTTAGGCCAACACATACCTTGGTATCTACTGGGATGGGTTCCCCTCTGTTGGTTCTGTGTGTGAGACATGGCCAGCACAGCTCAACAATTTGTTGCAGGGGGTCTCTGTCCACCCCATAGCGCTCCACTATCTCCAGCTCATGTAGCCCCTGGTAGGTTACCCTGGGTCTGTATACTCTTCTCTGGTTCCTCACTGTGGGTTGTTCAGCAGCATTCACAACATCACCACCCTCAGCACCTTGCAC